>NW_026900027.1:0-134289 GCF_033153095.1 Gastrolobium bilobum | reverse complement strand
CATTTGATGATTTCTTTTCTTACCACCTCCTTCATATTGGGATTCAGCCTCCTTTGATTCTCCACAGATGAGCTGTCAGGGTCTTGGAGCAAAATCTCGTGCATGCAAATTGTTGGGCTAATTCGAGCTTTTGTGTGAGTTGAAGTTCCTGTTCATGGGTTAGCAAAGAAGAAATGATCACAGGGAGAGTGTTGTCTTTACCCAAATAAGTGTATTTCAGGTGTTCAGGTAAGGGTTTTAACTCCAAGGTAGGTGGTTGCTCTACTGAAGGGAATTTTGGTCTTTGCTCCTGCTCTGATCGGTTTAAGGATTCAAAGACCCTTTCTTTCCTTCCCTGGGGTTGGTGGAAACTGATGGATGCAAGGTATTCTTCCAGCTCTTCAAAGTCCTTCATGCCTATCTCTGGCTGCAAATGCTCCTGCTGTTCTTCTCTTATGACCGAGTCAAGGATCGAAATGCTAGAGCATTCCTCAGTGTTATCTTCATCAAACTTTATTGCTTTCATGACATTAAACTTCACTTCTTCTCCGTTTACACTCATAGAAAGTTCACCCTTTCTGACATTTATGATAGCATCACCGGTAGCCAGGAATGGTCTGCCCAGAATTATTGGAACTTCTTGATCTGCTTCAAAATCTAAGATGATGAAGTCAGCTGGTAGAATGAACTTGTCTACTTGGACAAGGACATTCTCAATTTTTCCTTCTGGCTTGGCTATAGATCGGTCTGCAAGTTGAAGAGTGACTGTGGTTGGTCTTGCTGCTCCTATGTCAAGCTGCTTGAAGATGGAAGCTGGCATTAGATTTACACTTGAGCCCAGATCACAAAGTGCTCGACCAAGATAGTTCTTCCCAACTGTACACGGGATGGTGAATATACCAGGATCCTTTAGTTTGGGAGGAATTTTAATCAAGTACTTGCACGATTGTTGAGTGAGGGCTACGGTCTCAAACTCTTCGATCTTTCTTCTTTTTGACAAAATGTCCTTCATAAATTTTGCATACAAAGGCATTTGCTCCAGAGCTTCTACTAGAGGAATGTTTATGTGAAGTTGTTTCATCAAGTCAAGAAAGTGGCTAAACTGCTTATCCTCGTGTTGCTTTTTCAACCTCTGTGGAAAAGGAGGCTCAATCGGTTCACTCATTCTCTTGCATGGGGGAACATAAGTTGGAACTGAAACTGGTTCACTGACTTTTGTTGCTCCAAGGTCTGCTACAGGTGTTGCGTCATCCGGTTTGATTTCAGCAGACTCATTGCTCTGGACCTTCTCTTCTGGTCCTGTCTGAGCTTCAAGGTGTGAAGGGTCAGTGGCTTCTTCAACTTCCTTTCCTATGGGCTGTTTTGCTGGTTCGCGCTTTCGAGGTCGTGCCACTAAATCTGGGGGTGGTAAAGTCTTTCCATCTCGTAGGCTTATAGCATTACAATGCTCCTGGTTATCCTGAGACGGCTTTTCTGTGTCACTAGGGAGTGTCCCTGGTTGCCTCTGTTTGAGTGCTCCAGCCAGCTGACTAATTTGGGTTTCTACGTTTCACATGGCTGCGCTGTTCTGATTCATGTACTCCTTGACAGAAGTCTCAAAGGATTGGGACTTCCCTTCACCCTTATCCCAGTTTTGTTGGTTCTGCCTGGGATACGGGGGTCGGTTCTGGTAGTTTCCTCCACTACCTCCAGCATTATTCTGATTCCTCCAGCCTCGGTTATTGTTCCCTTGATTGTTGTCATTGCTCCTGTTGTTGTTGTCATACCCTTCTGCATAGCACACAGCAGCTAGATTGTTACAGTCCTCATATTCATGAGGACCTCCACAAGTGGGGCAACTCTGACTTGATTGAGTCAAGAGAAGTTGCTCAGTTGGTTTTTTCTGTTCAATGGGCTTCCAGTTTTTTATAGTGTTCTGGAGCGAAGCCATTTGTGCTGAAAGAGCATCAGCTGAGCTTAGCTCAAGAACTCCTGCTTTCTTAGGAGCACTGTGTCGTGTGGAAGGCCATAAAATATGTTTTTTTGAAAGTTTTTCCAACAACTGGTAGGTTTCTGGATAAGTAAAATCCAAAAGATCTCCCCCTGCAGCTGCATCAACAGTTGCTTTCAATGGTGGGGTTAAGCCATGATAAAACGTGTGAATGATGCCCCAATCAGAAACTCCATGATTCGGGCAAATTCGTATAAACTCTTTAAAGCGTTCCCACGCTTCATATAGACTTTCTCCATCATTCATTTGAAAGGAAGCTATATCAGCCCTCACTTGAGCTTGTTTTGCTTTGGAGAAAAATCGAGTAACAAACTGTTCCGCCAATTGCTCCCAACTGGTGATGGAGTTTGGGGGCAATGTTCTCCTCCATTCTTTGGCTTTTCCAGCTAAGGAAAATGGAAAAAGCCGCATCCGCATGTTTTCTTCCGAAATACCATGAACTTTGAAATTATCAACTATCTCAGTGAAATTGTCCAAATGACTGTGAGGGTCTTCCATGGGTAGTCCATGGAACTGACCAGCGTTCATAATCATTTGGAATATTGCAGGTTTCATTTCAAAGTTCGGGATATTCAAAGGAGGGGGAACATAGCCTCGTTCTGGACCATTTCTGAAGGGAGCAGTCATATCATTCAATGATGGCCCTCTTCCTTCATTCGGTCCTTGTTCAGACTCATGATTATGATTTCCATTGTTATCATTGTTTACAACCTCCGCCATTGTAATGTTTCTCAACCTTTGAACTCTTCTTCTATTTCTGAAGGTTCTCTCGGGTTCTGGATCAAAAAGTACTATTTCCAGTCCAAGTTCTGTAGGTTCTGTTCTCATACAAATGGAGGAGGTCTATCAAAACAAAAAGGCTGCAATTAAACAACAAAAATGTTTCCTTAAAAACGCCCTTTCTTGCCAAATGATCCCCGGCAACGGCGCCAATTGCTTGGTCGAACCGAGAGCTGCTCGGGAATATCTTTTCAGAGAGCTAGAGTGCAGAGTAATAATCAGGATTGCCAACAGGAGCAATCTACTCTGACTAAGAGCAACCCTCTTCAACTATACGCAAGCGTACGTGTCAAGCAATATAGGGTATTGTAGCCCCAGATTTATCATCCTCAGGGAGCAGTTGTGAAGTAAGAAGCGCTAAAGGAAACTTAATTTGTAAAATGGAGCAATAAAAGAAAGTACTATTCTCAGCTAAGCTTCACAAAGAGCAGTCTCTGGGCAGCTAGTTAAACAATGTTAACCATTCTGAACCAGATGAGAGCAGTGAAAGACTTAGCACAGTCATCGAATAAAAAGACATCAATTTAAGTAACTTCAAGAGCAGTCAAGGAAATGAAAGTAAGAGCATCAGCTGGTAAAACACAGTTCAGTTATCATGAGGAAAAGGTTGTGATAGAAGTTTGAGTTAAGATTAATTTCATAAAAAGTCAAGTAGGTGTTGCGGGTTCCATGTTTTCATCCCTTTGGTTAACCCTGCTTGGTAGCATATTTTACAAGTGGATTTTGCTCCTTCCCTTGTTTTGCTATAGGTAAGCAGAGGGTAAGGCCTTACTCTCCACGTTACTCCATAGTACTTGGAGTTATATGCAAGGAAACCATGCTGCCTTCTCAAAAGAGCATGGATTCATATGGCAGTGCTCCCCATTCCAGGTGTTTCTCCCTCCTTTCTTCAGGCTAAACTACCCCAGGATCTTGAGAATGCTCCACACGCCCTTGTCAGTGTTTCATCAACCGAGTGGTCCCGGGATGAGGTTGCCAGCCCAAAGGGTTTCACAAAATCAATAAATTAAACCAAAGAGCAACTCAAAATTCATTTGTAAAATATGTGTTCCTTACAAAGTTATCCTGAGACAAAAGGGATTACTTCTATGGAACCCTCACCTACTTAGAGGAAGTTAGCTCCTAGTGAGCATTTTTACAAAAAGAAAACAAAGAGATGACGAGTCCTAGGATGGGCGCTGATGATTTTTTTTATGAGGATTGCTTGTTCCTTTTATAGGGTTCTTCATTGTTCCTTTCATCAAGGGTCGTGCTTTGTTTAAATCCTCTCCAATGGTAGCTTTGCTTCTTGCCAGCTCAGCTCCGAATAGAAATCCTCTCCAATGGTAGCATTGTTTTTTGCCAGCTTGGCCTTAAATGGAAGTGGTCCCCCTTGCTTTTGGCTCCCTTTGTGAGTGGGAGTATCGGATTCAGGGAGGCACCTCCACTCCTTCTTCTGCAGCTGACGTGGCGGCTTTTGATTGCTCAGCTTCTTTGCTTTCGTACTGTAGCAGAGGTAGCACCTCCACCTTCTCTGCTGTGGCTGGCGTGGCGGCTTCCCATTGCTTCCTTTGACTGCTGTTGTACTACAGCAGGCTTTTTTTTTTCTGCGCAACACTCCTTCTTCTCTCTTCATTTCGTGGTTCCTTCTGATGGGCCTTAGGTGTCCTGAACAAAGCAAACTAACCCAATAGTCATATGTGAAAAAGATAATTTTAAATTTGCTCCAGGTCTACCTTAACTCCCACTTTCGGTATTGCCCTGGTCCACTATTCAAAACAGTCGCTCTATATGGAAAGAATAAGGTTGAAGGGAGTGATTTATAACCAAAACATGGGTTTTGTGAAACAATTTACACTTAATGGGCCTCAACTCTTGAGGACCATCAACACCCCAAAACTAGATATTACTCGTCCCGAGTAATCCTTCACAACCAACAGTCTTCTTGTGGCAGGCTAATGCTCCTTGAGATTATCGATGAAGAGTAAACTTAACTCTTTCCATCGCTTCATTAGAGCACTCATCTGACTTGTGAGTTTCACCAGCTTCATTGTGTGTGTGACCTCTTCCACTCTTTTAGTTAGTTAACTTACCTTTGGTTCATCAGGTTTTTAAACATGAATTAATATCAATTTGTGTGATTAAATGGATGGAAAAGAGGTTAATGTCCTGAAAATCTCTCAAATACAAGTTCTGAAGCTTATATTGAAAATTTGCATTGTTCTTGTAGGGAAATGAAGCTCAAGAAGAAAAAGAGAGAAGGAAGAAGATTCTGAAGAAAGGGAGAATGCTCAAGTGTTGAGCGCTAAAACATCCACACAGAATGTTTTAGCGCGCTGCTGCAATCTGAAGGCAAAAGTTGCTGGTGCCGAGCGCTAAAACGTCAAACACTGAAAGTTTTAGCGCGCTGCTGCAATCTGAGGACAAAAGTTGTTGGTCTTGGGCTCTAAAAATTCCTGATCAAATGTTTTAGCGCCCTACTATTGGAAAAAGACTCTGGTCTTTACCGCTAAAACGCCCAAGTCAAACGTTTTAGCGTTGGAATCAGTTAAAAGCAGTTGGGCATCCGTCAAACATGGACACTAAAACACCCATCAATGAACGTTTTAGCGCCCATGGCAGTTTTCAGTTGTATTTTGTAACTCTATAAAGGGCAAGTGCCTACACATATCCCATCCCATATATCTCAGATTCTAATCTGACCTGGCCCATCACACTAGGAGAGGGAAGATCAGATCAGATCTTTCATAGATCTGATCTGACTCCTTATTCGCTCTAAATTTCCAAATTCCTTAGAATTAGTTTATGTAATAGTTAGTACTTCTTTATGTAATTGTACTTGAAGATTGAAGACTCAACTATCATGACAATGGAGTTTGATCTTTCTTCTTCTCTTGTTTATATTTTCATTATGTCTAAGTAGAGTTCTTTGTAGTCTGATTCAAAGGAACTCAAGTTTGAATTTATGAATGGTTAATTAGATGTCTTGTTTATTTATTATGTGATTTGTATGAAGTTGTCTTGATTAATTCTTCATGTTAAGAAATAGTGTAGAACAGACATGTTTACATTGTTTCTATATTTGACAACTTCATCATCAGTGTTCTAGTAGTCAAGACATTGATGCTAGGATTTCTAATGTGATCTTAAGACCTTAGTAATTAATGCATGTATTAAGAAAGGGATCACCAAGACATTGGGGTTTCTAATTAATGTGTCTATCAAGGTAGTAAGACATTACATCTTGATGATAAGAAAAAGGTTGATCAACATCACATTGTAGATAATTCATTATGGAAATTGGTTCATCCATAAATTCATGCTTGAGAGAAATTGACATCTGACTACTTGTTTAGATTATAGTCACATTTTATTTGTTTATCAAGTTTTTATGCAATTCAACTAAATTTCTGGTGACAAGAAATCAATGCAATTAATAATCTTTTGGTTGATTCAACTTAAGTATATATGGTTAGTCAGTGCTTGAACACAAATCCTCGTGGGAACGATCTTTACTCATCATTTTATTACTTGTTTGACTAGTACACTTGCTAAATCTCACAACACTGATTCTCTTCCCCCAAATTATTCTTTTCTTCTATAAGTTAGCAAAAGTGGAGATCAGGTAATCCTAATCCCTAGGTATTTTTAGATTATATTTTATGTGAAATTTGGTATGTGTAATCCTAATCCTTAGAAGTCTTAGGTTAATTTTATATGAATTTTGATAGAGTAATTATGATCCTAAATATATCATAGGGTTGTTTTATATGAAATATATTGTATATAATTCTAATCCCAAATAATTGTGTTGACCTGTATATATAATTACGTTTGTTATAAATTTTATTTTGTTGATAATCACTATCTGAATATATATATATATATATATATATATATATATATATATATATATATATATATATATATATATATCGATTACAAATGTTTTCACAATTTGCTTTTGCCGAACTCGGAAATGCATGTATACACTTCCTTGCAAATTTCTTTCGCTTTCCTCGATTTCTGTGCAATTCTTTAATTGAATTCAAATTGTAATTGTCATTGCTTTTATATATGTATATATTGTTTACCATCTGATTCGTTTCTTTCAATTTACTTATATTTTCAAATTAGTATGTTCTCGACTTTTGCTTATATGCATATGTTTGCAATTTTATTTTTTTCAATTTACGTGATCAACCTATTTCAAATACATCTTTTCAGTTATATGAATTTAGTTACAATTGTTCTTTTTGAATTCTGTGCTTTACTCTATAAATTGAGGCACTAATATATATGTTATTTCTTATATATATATATATATATATATATATGGGTTTTATTAATCTCCTTCCACATAAGATAGTTATCTTATGTGGTAGAGAGAAAATGGGTAGGTCCCACCATTACAAGAAAAAAGAAAAAGAAGAAAAAAGTGGGGTGCGAAAATCGAAGTGAGAGAAAATGAGATAAGTTACCTCATGTAAAAGGAGAGTAATATTTCCCTATATATATATATATTAAATTGGGAAATTTTGTTATGTCTGTATTTAAAAAAAAATTAATAGTGGGAGGATAGCTTTGGGGTGGTACCTCCCAAAGTGATGAACACAACTTTTGAGCTTTATGCATTCGATGTGAAACTGATGAGAAAAAGATTGTATCCGTTCTTCCCAAAGGGGTGTCTGGCAGGTTTCTTGGGATACTAGTAGCAACTTTGGGAAGAGGTGTGCACACTAGGAAGATGTGAAATTGATTATGGCCAATGTGATTTGTTTGTGACTGACAGGGTTTTTCGGGTCACAGGATAAACTGGCAGGATTTTTCGGGTCTACCATAGTTCTCTTCCCACTTAAATAATTTAATAATGATAACTGATAAGTCAAAATAGTTTGATTTAAATATTTTTATTTGTTGAAATATTAGATTATTATTTGAATTAAATTGTCATTTGATTTTATTCTATTTTATCTTATTTCATTATATTTTATTTTATAATTGTATTTGAATTTATTTATTTTGATTAAGATTACCATCTTTGCTAACTTTTGTGTTTGTTTGACTGCAATGATCTTTTCGGGGGAGCAGACTTTCAGTGAAACAAGTTCTAAAGGATGGGGCTAGCAGTGGGCAGCGATTATAACGACTCAAACTTTTCTGGCTAGCTCTAGGATTTAAAGATGTGTTTTTATGAGCTTTTAAATTTAAATATTTCTTGACTTTAGTTTTAGTTTTGTTTTAATGTAATAAAGTCTAGCCTTGCGCTTAACAATAGTACAAGCGCGGCGGTAACATTAGCGTCAAAGGTTCCTATCCCATATATATTAAAAACTCAAATTCCATAACAGCACATGATTTCATCCTATGCCATCCAATGAATTATGGTTGCATACACATCATTTTATTCTAACAGTTTATCTTTTAGTGACTAATCCGATTTAGAATAAGTCCTGACTTAAGACTAGACGATACTAGGAAGGATAAAACACATATTCTCACACTTATCTTCCTACTCAGTTCCTTGATCCCACATGAGCTACCATCATTTTATTTACATACATATCATGTTAATTCCATGTAATCATCATGCAAACTTATGTGAATAAATAGTGTTTGTCAACCACAACTGTTTATCTGGAATTTCAATTTAAATAACAAATATGAACAACAAATGGGAAAAAAAATATTTGCAAAATAAAAAATTAAAAACTTCAAACAAAAGTAGAATTATACGAACCACAAAGCTTCATAGCTGGTACCCCCAACACATCATCCACCATACGATCATGCCACGTGTCCCTCATGGCTTCATTCAACCGTTGGATGAACCCCGTCTTGTATTTTTCACAATAATGCAAGTAACGTGCGACATGCCTGGGATCCTTATCCTCCCACCACCAACCATGATGACCATCACATTCCGGCAACCCTTCACCGCCACCGGAAACCCTCTCACGACCGCGGAATCCGGCCAACTCGGCAACATACTCCGCCATGCCATCGAGGAGCCCAGGAGGGGCCCTAGACCCACCATCCCATAACCACACTCGAGTCATGGCGCGTTGAACCGCACCCACCATAGCCATTTTATCATAATGTTTATCTTCAAGTAAAATAGGACTAATGTCAATGACATAGCCTTTGAAAATTTTTCCGCCGCTGTGGTGGCGGTTCCCGGCCGGGGAGACGGTGGCGGTGGTGTTGAGATTCCGGCGAGTGAGGCGGAGGGTGACACTGTCTATTTGCTTCTTGGGGTAGTGTTTGTTAGGGTAAAGGAGGTTTTCCACGAAGGAGCTCGTGTTGAGGACTATGCGTGTGGCTCTGTCGTTTGAGACATAGGATAGAGCGAAACGCTGTCCAGCAAGGGAATCCTCGGCGCCGTTTACTATGTTTATGTCGAAGGTTTTGGATGCTTCGAAATTTGCCCATATTGAGATAATTGCTACCGATAGAACTAAGAGGATTCGGAGAATGATGTTGTTGTCTGAGATGAAGTATTTTGGATTGTTGCAAGCATAGTGTTGTTTTTCACTATTGTGGTGTGAAGAGGATGAGGTGGCGGCTGCGGCGGTGGTGGAAGAGGTGGAGGAGGAGGAGGGGCTGAAATGGGGTATGAGTGGCTTTTGGAGGGAGAGTTTGTCCTCCTCCTCCATTAAAGGTCAATGGAAACAAGAGAGATGTTGGTTGCAGATATGGGGAATTAAATAATAAATATTCTGGATATAATGCAGCAGCATAGTGGTACATAAGGACATCACATGTGACTAGCTATTTTGATTGGAACGGTGACTATCTTATATATTATTTAACATGATTGGAGGATGGAATTATAATTATATAAGAGTGAATCAATGATAATAGAAAAAAAGTATATTAAAAATTATTATTGTTGATTTATCTTTATATAATTAGAATTTTTTCACATGATTATATTAAATAGAACATCACTGAACATGAGAGGATTTATTTCCTTTTTGTTGGATAGAAAATTATTCACACAGCTACTCCCAGTTAATTGGGAAAGTTGATATAGAGGGGATACCTCAAATTTCTTTTTTAAAAAAAGAATGGTAAATCTATGCTAAGAAGGAAAAAAAGAAATACTTGAAAATAACTATCTGTTCCTCTCATACGCTTGTTTTAGTTTTTTTTTTTTTGGAATTTATATTATTTGGATATTAATTTTAGGATAGTTGTACTCAAAATATACAATTTCAACTCTCAATTTTTTTATTTTTTTTTATTTCGACGAATGTAAACTTGTCTATTAAATTTATTTATTTTTATTTTTTGGATAAATTACAAGTATCATTTATGGGAGGCAATCCTGTTCGAAGGTCGATGATTAAGGTTTTAAATCTCTCCCAAAAATGATATCATGGATGATTGAACACATACTCTCATCCCATATATATTGTGGATGATTGAACACATGCTCTCATCCCATATATCACTACCAGAAAAGCGGTCTTTAACTACATGTGTTTTGCCACATTTAATGAGATCAGCATAAAATTACAAGAATATCCTTAACTTTACTCTTTGCTTTATAATATCCCAAATTACTTAGAAGAAAAAAAAGCCTTTCTGAGTTCTGACCTTAGTAAAACCAAAAACACAAAAACTCATATCTTTTATTTCTTCATTCTTCAATTTAATCGACGAGTTTTCGTTTCATCATTTCTTAATTAATTTCATCTTTCTTCAAATCTTCATTCCTAGCAATCACAGCTTCAAAGTTTTTTTCCCTTTTTTTATTCTAGCTTATAATTTCTTCACCTTCATCTTTAAAATATCTCCGATGGAGGATCGATAAACCCTAAAAAAATTAGGCACCTTATGGTTCGATTTGAAGTCAAATCAAACCTGAAGATGGCTATGTGATCATTTTTATTTCGCTTTCTCTTGCATCACGAGGTAACTTCCTCTTCCTCTATCGTTCTCTCTGTCTCTCAATTTTTTGCTATTCAAACATTGGGAATATAGCTTATGATTGATTCAATTTTTTGTTTTTGTAGGTGGATTTGACAAAGCGCATGCTGCGGCTAGGTAATTTTCATACTTAGGTAATTGCTGGTTTTCTACAACATATGAAATGTTTCATGGGATATATCTTTTCTTTTGGATTTCAAGGCATATGATCAAGTTGAATCAAGTTTCACGTTGATGCAGATATCAATTTCAACGTCAACAATTATGACGAAGATATGAAGCGGTTAGTGAGCAGATAATCCTATTGTTCATAGTTTGAAGTTGTATTACTATTTATTTAAAACTTTAATGGAAGTTCTAATTGTAGCCTCAATTTCAATTATTATTCTGAAGATGAGTAACTTCACAAAGGAAGAGTTTGTTCATATTCTGCGTCAACAGAGCACTGGTTTTTCAAGGGGAAGCTCCAAATACAGGGGAGTTACTTTACATAAATGTGGGAAAGACAACTAACTTGCTTTTGCTGGTATTGTTTTTCCCTTTTGTTTCATGTCATTTTTTTTAATGTTACTTAAGGAGCATAGTTAAAAGAAATGGAATTTTTTTTTGTCTTGTTAGGCTAGAGGAAAAAACCGTAAGTTGTGGAGTTACTAATGCTAATAGTATTGATGAGCTCAACATTATATAGAAGACCTACATCTCAGGTAAGGACATTGAATTTTACTTTTTGCTTTTCCAAGTGTAGTGAAAATGTTTTAAAAAATAAAGGAAAATCATATTTTTTATTGACTAATACATTCTCTTTGTGTCACCGTGTGTTATTATCTTATTCAGGACCATGGAGGAGCTTGGAGTGGACAAAACTGTTATTGCAAGTGAGCTACCTTTAAAATTATTTTTGGTTACAGTTGGTAGTGATTGTTTTGTATTCAACCTTCTTATAACTTGGACTCAATTGGAAAGTTATGGCTATGCCTTTGTGTGTTGCTCCAATAGGCTTAGGATGTTGAACATGTGTTTGAATAAATTAGTAGAAGAAATTTGAACCTTTTGAGGCCTCAGATCTCTGCTATGGCAAGTTCTCATTTATCAACAGCTGCTGAGCTATTTTCAAGACAACGTAATCCCCCGGTATGCTCAACCTTAGTTTGGATTCCTGAAAATTTTGACTTGATGGTTATCTGTTAACTCACTCAATAGTTTGAAAAAAAAGTTTATTGTTGAATATGTTTTTGCTCAGAGAGACTGATTTAGAGTTTTTTGTGTTTTTGTAGTCGTCTCCATTTGATTCAAGTCTTTTCATTGAACTTGTTAGGAAAAATTGACCAAATTGATATGAACAAAAAAAATGTAACTTTTTGGCTTACTTATTCTACCGTGAATTGGCAACAAGATGAGATCTGATACTTGGTTTGTTACTTTGCATAACCATGAAGTTACATGCTTTTGTTCTTTTTGTTCATACATTTGTAACATATAAGGAATAATCGCATTTGCTGTAGATTTTGATAGTGTGTCCCGAGAAAGTTGAGATCTGAACTCGAGAATCAGTCACAATTAGATCATGCATAATTCAGTATATGCTATTAGCATTAAGATAAGTAATCTGCTTTTCATGAGTTTCCCATTTACCTCTTATCTCCCATTTTTGTCTGATTGTATTGTATCAGAGGGTTCCAAATCTAATTGGGGGCAGTTTTGTCGACTCAAAATCGTTGACTTTCATTGATTTCATAAACTCTGTAAGTGTATTTTTTTTGGTTGTATATTGAGCATTAAGCTGTCTCTTTTTTTTGCTGTTTTGAGAAGGCAAACTTCTAATATTGATATCATTTGATAACAGGCAACACAAGGAGTTGTTTCACAAGTTCCTTTTTATTCTTGAAAGCCCATTAAGGCTTATTGAACGTTTTTTTATTCTTTCGTTTGAGTCTGATTTAGAATTTGAATAATTGTCAATAAATGCTCATTAAGTCTGATTGATAACTTCCTTTCCAGGTGGCTGAAATGTAAGTTCAAAAGTAATATTTTTCTTTCAGCATTGAATAACTAGTGGAAGACAAACCTTGTGGGGAATAAAACTTTCTCAATACTTTATCATGTGAAAATAAACAAGAAGACCAAGTCTTTTCTTTGTTCTCTTAATCTATGAATTTAGTTCCTATGGCCATTCATTTTCTCTTCAGTCTTAACCAACTTCCTTTGGTATTGCATTTGAATTTAAATTAAATGAATAAGTGACTCAACTTGTGGATATTAGACACATCACACAAAGATGTTACCAACCACCACATGATGTGCCCCTGCTTCATTTTCGACCAATGTATATGTCCTTCTTCCCTAGATATAATATTTCTAACCTCTTATATATTTTGTATTAAACAAATTAAGGAATTAATATATTCTCCTTTTGATGCAGAGCTAATGTTATTTCGTTCTTGGTTTTCTTGGCTCCAATACAAGTATTTATATCTATCAATCAACTCTTGTTACTTCCACTTAATTGATGAGGTTCAAAAAAAGAAATAGAGATTCCCAGATTTTAGTTAATATTAATTATTAATAAAAATATATATTTTACCTTCCTTGAATATTGCCGATCAACAATTTACTGAATATACAAGAAGAAATCGATAGGGGGTTTTAATCACTGCCTTAAGTGGTGGCACTGTTCAGTTCCATGCTTTGGTTATACTATGCTTTACTCAAAAAAGACGTTCTCCTCATTACCATTAACTCATTTAGATGTATGGTAGAGATCATTTACATCATCTTCTGTGAGTGTCTTTGCAGCCCCACTTAGCATTGTGGTACGTGAAAACCCCTAGTCATTGTGCTAAAAAATGAGGACCTTTTTATGTCTTGGTAAGGATTCCTCACTGCATTATGCTCTTTTACAAATTTGCCACTTAATATTCATTCATTTTGTTTTGATACATGCAGGCATTAGAGCAGTCTTTGGATTCAGGAAAATCTATTGCCTTTTCTGATGGTCTTGTTATTAATGGCTAGGCTCATATTACCTTAAATGGTGACTAGGGTTAGTCCTATTAAAAGGATATAGCTCAATTATTTGTAAATTTTAAGTGATCCATTTTTAGTTAAAATAATCTTTAGTGTTTGTAAATTCAAGTCTTATCAATGTTAGATTACTTCATGAGATAAAACAAATCATTGTTGAAGTTACTTTTAATGATATTTATATCCATCCCCCCCCTAAATTTTATTCCTTTTATTGGTTTTTAATTCTGTGAATTCAGCTACAATGTGGCTGTAATTTTTTTTAAAAAAATAATCATTAAAATAGCCACATTTAAACCGTGGTAAATATAATCAATAAATGTAGCTAAATGAATGCTACCACACTCAAATAAAATGTGGTTAAGTAAAGCAGTAAATGTGGCTAAAATATTGCAACGCCACGATTAACCACATTCACAAAAAGTGTGGTTGTTTTTGTTAGCCACATTTTTTAAGCAATTTAGCCACGTTTACAAACGTGGCTAAACCCCAGTTTTTTTGTAGTGTATTAAGCTCTCTTCCCTCAATTGAGGTATCATTATTTGGTTATTTTTTTCTTTCTTTTGCTTTACTTAATAGTGTTCAATGTGGGTTTTACCCCCATATGTCCACGGTGAAAAGGCAATAGAATGATTTACTTGGATACCTTGTGCATCTATAGAAGATTAGGGATGTTAAATGAGTCTGACTAGGTTAGACCGTTTAATATGTAAGTTTGGACACGCGTTGGGTTACAAAAATTAACCCACGAATCCGCATAACTCACCCTCATAAAATATAAGTTGGTGACAAATAATCATTAGTTTGTCTATGATCGATACAATCGATATATGGAACTTTTAGTCTTGTTTACACATTATGATTGGTATTTTTTAAAAAGGAAAAACCGAAAAAGGTGTGTCATTTTAAGTGACACACTTTATATCCTTTCACTCTCACAAAGAAGTTGGATCCACACATTTAAAAAAAAATTTATCCATTCTCTCTCCGATGATTTATATCTTTCTTCATTTAAAATGACACAATTTTATGTCTTTCAAAATGATCCACATTTTTTCCTTTTTAAAATCAACAAACGATATATTTATTTATCATATCAGCAGAAAAAGAGAATGTAAGAAATGTATGGTATGTGAGATAAGTGTCTTGATATTGATTCTCGATATTTGAATATTGATGTTTTTTTAATTTTTTACAAATAGTGGCACATATCATTTTGCTCGTTTGAGCATTAAGTTATTGAGTGATCAATAGTTAATTGGATCTAGATCCTCTCATGTGAAAATTTACATAACCATGTCATGTGGGGAATCATAACCATATAAAGGTGGATCAATGGTAATAAAAGAGGAATGCAGATTTGAAATTTGACACCTCATCTGAGAGCCATTAGATAAAAAAAAGATCAACGACTCTGATTTGTAAATATGTTACACCATTGATCTTTTTTATCTAACGACTCTCAAATGAGATGTCAAATTTCAAATTTGACACTGTTGTCAAAGGATCTTACCTCTATATATATATATATATATAATATATATATATATAGGGGAAGGATCCGTTTACAAACTTTTTTTACAAATTTTTGTAAATTACACTATTTACTCCCGGGAGAATGTAACCTAGTGTTCTCCCGGGAGAACATAGTGTAGTTTGTAAGAGTTTGTAAATCAAAAGTTTGTAAATATAATCCTCCCCGTATATATATATATATATATATATATATATATATATATATATATATATATATATATATATATATATATATATATATGGGGGTCAGGATCATTTTACATCAGTGTAAGTTACACTCTCAATCTTGTCTGTTGATCCCACTTATATTTAAGGGCTCTAATTTTTTAGTAATGTGAGTCATTAGATACAAGTGGATCAATGGTTAAGATTGATAATTCTTACACCAGTGTAAGAATATCCTGTCCCTATATATATATATATATATATATATATATATATATATATATATATTATTACAATAAGAAAGTATCCCTACTATTATATTGCGGTTATCTTTGATAACGTGGGACGTTTTGAAAATCTCTTTTCTTTATGAACAAAAGTTGTGTATTTGGAGGTTTTATTTTTAGCTTCTCTTTTCTTTATGAACAAAAGTTTAGTCAAATATATTTTTACAAAAACTCTTATTATAAAAAGAACTTTTTATTATAAGAACAAAAAAAGAATAAGCTAAAAGCTCCAAAGAAAATAAGTTTAGTCATACTTAAGATATATATTAGAGTTCTCATTTTTATTTACTAATTTCACTTTTATTCTAAATTTATATTTATCAGTTTTACTCTTTACCCTAATAATCCATTTGAATAACAAATTATTTCTTTTTTTTCTCTTATTCAAAACCGTCGTAACAACGTTATATAATCATTAATTAACTTTATTTTTATTTTTTTAACTTTAGTGTAAAAGTAGTTTTTTGTTTAAAAAAATGTGTCAAACAGGCTCTAAGTATGACTCATTTAATAGAATTTCATATACTATTCATAATGATCAAGTTTATATAGTCGTGCAAGATACGAATTAGATATTTGTTTTTAAATCATTAGCGTATAAAAAATAATTATATTTAATAAACAAATTCAGTTTCACTCATTGTCATTACAACAATTATCACTTAGCAATTATCACTTAGCCCCACGAATGCCTAAAATATCTTTATTATATAAAATGTTGATAATCCCTTACTCAACAAAATTCTGAAATATATGTAAAATATAAAAAATAACCCTAATAAAAAAAATCTAGTGCGAGGATATTGAGAAGATGGATATAGTCCTTGCTATTATTGATGGGCAATGGATCAAGCTATTCCTTTAAGAAAGGAGTTGTCGTCACTTGCTTTGGCCATAATTGAGATGACAGATGCATGTTATAACATCTCACATATTTGAAATATATTTTAATAATAAAATTGTGGGTTAGTGAAAATCCTGAGTTTTATGTCAAAATACACACGAAGAGTAAAATGATAATTTCACAAATACATAACCCTAATTTGTGAAATGATAAAATTAGGCATTATTTGATGAAAATAGTGATGGATTTGGATTCAGGATGAAATTTGGAGTGAATAAGCAAATTTCTAGAAAATTGATGAATAATGATTTTTACTAGATAAAATATTGTGATACAATTCTACTAGGTAATTTAGAGATGAGATTACTGCTCTAAGATTGCATATATGTTGAAAGAGATATTTAGAATCAAGAAAAATGATTAGTGAAAATATTCGGTGAATTTTGATGGTTTTGGGAAAACGTGCCAATAGTGCACAACTAGGGCTAAAATCGTAATTTCATCAAATTACAAGGAAAATTGAGATCCATTTGTTAAAATAAATTTAATGGCCTTTGGTAAATGTTAAAATTTTGATTAAATGATTGATTCATGAGTTAATTGGAGATTAGTGTGTTAAACGAATAGGTTTAAGTGAGAAACTACACATGTGGGACTTATCTCACTTAAGTGACTTATGACAAATGTGAGAAATCAGATTTTTGAACCCTTTTCTCTCTCCAAATTTGATGGTGTTGTTAGTATATAGGTGTCCCAGAGACAATCTGTTTTATCAGATGAACACCTTTTTCTATTTAGTATTTCTTGATTAATAAATTTAAGCAAACTTTATCTTTATCATATTTATGTCTCGCCAATATTTTATTGTTAATATTCGTTTAAAGATAAAGACCCTAGGAATAGAACATGTGTTCACTCGGAGATCTATGATAGGGATCACGATCATGAGGAATCGAGGACACTGAATGTCTATTACCTAAAATCTATTCCTGGTCTTGAATCACCAAGAAAGGGTATTGGTGATCTCAATAAGAATAATACGACATCATCTACTTGTATGGAGATACAAGGTAGCGACCTCATGGAATGCATGCATGGTGATGCCTTAGCTGATGTCGTGGGTGGGTCTGTTGGAGAACAGATAGCACTAAACTAACCCGCCGAGAGACTCCACAAGGATTCATTATGGAGAATATCATTGGATTTGTAAAGTCTCAGAATGTTTGGTAGTGCGGATCGTCCTAGACTTAAGGATGTCATCGAATACTATGTCCTAGAGTTATACTTTGACTGTACAACTCTATCCGCCTGAAAATGGGGAGAATAGTGTACTCTTGGTCAAGACCCTAGCACCTGAAAAGTTAGGAGCTAGAAGCACCTTGTGCTACTTTGTAGGATATCCCAAAGAAACTAAGGGATACTACTTTTACTACCCTGAGGACCAAAGAGTCATTGTGTCCAAGAATGCTACTTTTCTTGAGGAAGACCTTCTTTCTCAAGAAGATAGTGGGAGTAAGGTAGAACTTGAAGAAATTCAAGACCCACAAGAACAGATGGGGGAACCCGAGTCTGTTGAACAGGCAATGCCTCAACTAGAGGCAGCAGACACCCAGCCCCGTAGGAGCACTAGGGTTAGTCATCCACCTGAGAGGTACGGTTTTGTGATTGAGAATTAGCAGACCGTTGAGGATGACGAGCCTACTTCCTACACTGAGGCAGTCAAGGGTGTTGACTCCTCAAAATGGAAAGAAGCCATGGAATCCAAAATTGATTCGATGCATCAGAACAAAGTATGGACCTTGGTTCCACCACCTGAGGGAATAGTTCCTATTGGATGCAAGTGGGTTTTCAAGAGGAAGACTGATGCTGATGGCAACATCCAAACCTATAAAGCTAGGTTGGTTGCGAAAGGTTGCCGTCAAAGACAAGGAATTGACCTTGAGGAAACCTTCTCACCTGTTGCCATGATCAAATCTATTAGGATTATGCTAGTGATAGCCGCATATTATGATTATGAAGTTTGGCAAATGGATGTCAAAATCGCCTTCTTGAATGGGTTATTGAAGGAGAAAGTGTATATGACACAACCTGAAGGTTTTGAATCTAAGAGTCAAGAGCATATGGTATGCAAACTTCAAAGGTCAATATATGGGCTTAAGCAAGCTTCCAGGAGTTGGATTCTTCGTTTTGATGAAGTCGTTAAGGATAACGGTTTTATCAAGAATGAGGATGAACCATATGTCTACAAGAAGGTTAGTGGGAATGCTGTTGTTTTCCTTGTGCTATATGTAGATGACACTTGCTCATTGGAAATGACATTCCCATGTTACAGTCCACAAAGGTTTGGTTGTCTGAGAACTTCACCATGAAGGATATGGGAGAGGCAGCCTATATACTAGGTATTAAGATCTATAGAGATAGATCCAAGAGGTTGCTGGGATTATCCCAATCCATGTATATAGACAAGATGCTAAAGAAGTTTAGCATGGATGGGTCGAAAAGGCGTTTTCTTCCTGTCGGTCATGGTTTGGTTGTCTGAGAACTTTCGAAAGGGAACGCATGGAGAGGATTCTATATGCATCAGCAAATGGATCCATCATGTACGCCATGCCATGTACTAGACCAGACGTCTCTTATGATTTAAGCATTACGAGCCGATACCAGTCTGACCCTGGAGAGAGTCACTGGACGGCCGTGAAGACAATCCTTAAGTACTTGAGAAGGACTAAGGATTTGTTTCTGGTTTATGGTGGCAGTAATGAGCTGAAAGTGAAGAGGTTCACTGATGCTATCTTCCACATTTATAAAGACGACTATAAATCTCAGTCAGGCTTTATATACACCTTAAATGGTGGAGCAGTTTCTTGGAAGAGTTCCAATCAAGAGACCACGACAGACTCTACTACTGAGGCAGAATACATAGCGGCTTCAGAAGCAGCTAAAGAGGCAGTCTAGATCAAGAAGTTCGTTGCAGAACTTGGAGTGGTTCCGAGCATTGTTGATATACCTAGATCATGACCTAATTGGATGTTATGAGACAACTTGGATGTTATGATGTTCTTGATATACCTGGTTAGTTTTATTTTGATATGATGCTTAACAAGTGTGAGTGTATTCCAACTGTGCAGAAGTTTTATTCTTCGACTAATTTAGCTTTATTGCTGGGGACAACAATTTTCTAAATCTGGGAATTGGGCGCACCACATGCGATAATGAGGAATCACCCAGAAAAGGCATCTAACAGAAATTTTTTCTAATTCAGGGGAGATATCTTAACCTCTTGTATCAATTTGTAGTTTGTTATTTTTGTTCTTAGTAGAAATAATTCTCTAAAAAGCATGCCTAGATGTTCATGAGCTACTCATCCAATAAGTTGATCAAACCTTAGATAGCATATGTGATATTTTGTGAGAAGTCGCAATGAATAACTGTCAGAATATTGCATTGAAATTGCTTGAGTTATGATTGCTCGTTTGGTTCATTTTCTTGTTGAGAATTGTTAAATGATACTTGATGTGAACAAAGGATTTAGATTCTAGCTTGATTACTTAACTTGTGAGATTTGAGCCTATACAGTGAATAATATTTTTTTAGAGACCTCACTGTGATAGTACTCTAGAACTTGATCTGTTTCTCTATGATGCTTGCATGAATTGAAATGATAAAGGCAATTTTTGTTCTTGTTAACTACTTGGCCAAATAGCTAACCTGAAAAGTTTTCCATTGCTAGCCCCTTTGAGCCTTAGCCTGATTTTTCTTGATAAATTTCCCCATAAATTACTTATCCTATATCCCTGTTAACTCACCTTTGAATGAGATTTGAATACTGATTAGTAAAATTCAAGGAAAAGTTTTCATAGAAGTTTAAGTGATTGTAAAGGAAAAAGTTGGGTTCAAAGGAAATAAATGAAATGATGAAAATATTTGCAGGAGTGAAAAAGTACAGAAAAATGGTAAAAAAGGAATAAAAATCTTGAACTGAAAAGAAGAAAAGCAGTTGAAAATATTGTTTGAGTTATGAACAAATCTTCGAGTAATATATGTGTTCCATTCTCAACAATAACTTAGCTACGTCCCAAATATTCCTACCCCAAACCAGGCCAAGTTACAACCCTGCAAAGGCCTTTTGATCAGTTATGCATGTCATTTATGTTCCTCATCTTTAGGAACTTGAGAATAAGATCAAGCCTATAGTAGTGGTATTACAATGATGGATCGAGCGATTAAACCCAAAACACTTGAGTGATGAGTGTATTGCATATCTTAGTGAGGGGTAATTAAGTTAGACTCTAAATTCCTTTTTGAAACTGATTTTGAAATTCTTAATACTGGAAACCATTCATGCTTAGCATAATAACTCTGAAATTATTCAATGCAATGTTGGGCCTAAGCCACATGAATTCTTCTCACATATTTAATTCTTGCTGCCTATTGTTTGATCTTGTTTATTGTTGAGGACAACAATGTCTAAATCTGAGAATTATTTGATATACTTCCAACATATAGAGTTTTCTAGACTAACTAGAGCAAGGATTTGATATTAATTGAGTGATAAATGTTATTATTTATTAAAATTATTGATAATCCACACTCAGACACGCTCTCACTAAATTTATGTGTTTTGCAGAAGAAAAATGCATAAAAAAAGATGATTTCACAAAGGAGAAAATGACAGCAGCCCAGTCGCGCGAAATGGCGTGAATCGCACCAAGAATGTTGTACAATAGCCAAATCCATTGTCCCGCGCGGATCGCTCAATTATGGCGCGGATCGGAAGGTTACCACGTGCATTATTTAACGGATTGGGTTTTTATTTAAAAAGGGATTCTAAATCAAAGATTTGCCAAGATATGGAGAGATTTGATAAAAAGCTATAAAAGGATCTTTGGCGGAGGAGTTTTTGAGAAATCAAGAAATTAAGAGAGTTTTTCAGAGAAATTGAAGATTGAAGACTTTCTTTCTTCTTTTTGATGAATTCTTTTTATTCTTTTATTGTGTTTAAGTCAGATATTTCTGGCTAATTTTCTTTTGTAGTTAGGATCATGGATCCGATGTGAAACCTTTATGAATTCTGAATTATTTTTATAATTATTTTAATTCAAGTAGTTTTATTTTACCTTGAATGAATTTTCCATATCCTTATTAGATCTGATCAATTTTATAGGGTTTTGAGGGTTAGAGCTCACAATAGGCATATTGGGATTTTAATCCTGACAAAGTAAAATAACAAGTTATGCATGATCTAGACATAGGCTTGTATGAATTGTAAACTTTTTAATTCATCAACTTAATGCTTGATTCAAGAGGGATTATTAGGACACTAGGGTTCTAATTGAGTTAAAAGGTTAAATACACTAAGACATTAGGGTTTAACTAATTGATTTGAAAAGATGAATCGTCTGAACTATTGAATTAATTAATTATAAGAATTAATTCAGATTTATAAAGGAGGATCAAAGGTAAAGTGCATCCTGGCTACAGTTCCATCTTACAGTTCTTTACTCATATCTTTTCTTGCGTTCTTGAATATTCTTGAATGTTTTTGATTTTTACTGCGATAAATTTTAGTTACTTTTATTTTAATTCAAAATCTATTTTCTAAACCAATTCGAATTTTCCAAATTAAGGGGACTAGTTATAATAATACTTGGTACTTTAATCCTCATGGGACGATACTTTATTTTCTCTTTCATAACTTGAAACGATCGGTATACTTGTTGAGATCGCAACACCACCACCAACAGATCGTAACATCCATTAAAGGATGGAGGTTTGTATTTTCGAAAAGCAGTCAATCTTCTCTCTTCGGCATCCACTAGCAAACTCTACATGGGGCAGATGAACCATAGTGTGATGACTAGAACCACTAGTATGGTGACTAGCCTCACTCTCAGTGTTACCCGCTCCACCCTCTTCATGGAGAGTATGTGGAGTAGGCGTAGTAGTGTGAGGAGGAGGAGTGAGTGGTCTATTCTCATTTCGAGCACCCCTTATTGCCCTTAACTCAGTCATCATATCATTCATAACGGTCAGAGCATCCTGATTAGTCTTCAACAGGATCTCATTAGCCTGGCAACTAGCAACCAATTCCCTTTGCATGGCTGCCATAGTAGCCGCCATAGGATCAGATTGTCCACCAACATTGGTTGCCTCTTGGCCACCATGATTTCTCACCAAAGTAGCCAGAATAGGATTTGACTGATCATTGGCATTTTTTGCCTCAGGGTTACCTCGGGTCCTCGTTATAATACTACACATGTTACACAAAGAAATAAGTTGATCAGGCCCACACTCAGTAATCAGTAGGGGTGTAAATGGGCCAGGATGGCCTGGCCTAACCTACATCTCGGCCTACGTTGAGCCTGGCCTAGCCCGGCCTACGTTGAGAAGTCGAGTAGGCTTAGGCTTATAAGAAAAAAATTTTAACAAATAGGTCGTAGGCCAATTTTGTCAAGCCTGGCCTAAAGCCTTGTAGGCAGCCCATTTACACCCCTACTGATCACATATGCAATAATCACATTGAATTTCTAAAGCTACTACAAAATAATTCAGACAAAACAATGATCCACAAGTTTTCTTAAGAAACTGCTCTAATACCATAAAATGTAACGCCCCGTTCTAGAATCCTCTTGTCGTAATTACATATAATATTAAGCATAGTTACAATCACAGAAGTTGAATTAATACGAATTAACTTTTTCTTTTTTCTTTTGAAAACATACTATTTTCTGAGTAAAACACTTTTCGTATTTATAAGATATTCAAACTGTAATTATAACTCATACAAATTGCGGAAACAATAAATCTCGCTTTATTATGATTAAATATTTAATCATTTTGCACAATCATAATTCACGAGTTAGACTAATTATATTCACCTCATCTTTTTAAAAATTTTGCCCACAAAATTAGGAACATATTGTCCCTAAATTGGGGATATTGCTGAGAAGCTCGTCCTCCCACTCCCAAGTGGACTCTTCAGGCGCTCTTCCTTCCCACTAGAATTTCACCATAGGAATAGATTTATTTCTCAGCTTCCTCTCGTCACTGTCAAGAATCTTCAACAACCCCACAGGAGTTTTCAAATTCTGTTGTATTTCAATATCGTCAGGTTAAACCACATGAGAAGCATCAGCTACATATCTCCTAAGCTGAGAAACATGGAATACATCGTGCAGATTTGCCAACTGCAGAGGCAATGCAAGTTGATAGGAAACAAGTCCTACCTTACACATAATCTGGTAAGGTCCAATAAATCTCGGACTCAGCTTCCTCATTCCTAAGGCTCGTCCAACACCAGTCACCGATGACAATCTTAGAAATACATGATCTCTCTCCTCAAACTCAAGAGTCGATGCCTATCATCGTAATAACTCTTTCGGCGATCTTGATCCTTTTTCAATCGATCCCCGATCATTTTGACTTGTTCTGTAGTCTCCTGAATGAAATCCAATCCGAACTTCCTTTTCTCCCCAACATCAGACTAACATGTTGGTATCCTGCACCTCCGACCATACAACTCCTCGTAGGGAGCCATAACCAGACTAGCATGGAAACTATTATTATATGAAAACTCTACCAGCAGGACATATTTGTCCCATGTAGTACCTTACTCTAGAGTGCAAGCCCTTAGAATATCCTCCAACGTCTGAATGATCCTCTCAGTCTGATCATCCGTCTGCGAATGATAGGCAGTACTCAATCTCAACTGAGTGCTAAGAGCCTCTTGCAATGCTCCCCAGAAGCGAGAAGTGAACTTCAAATCCTGATCACTAACAATGATCTTAGGCATCCCATCAAGCCTCACAATCTCCTTCGTATAGAGTCGAGCTAATTTCTCAGCAGAGAAGTCCACCCGAACTGGCAGAAAGTGTGCGAACTTTGTCAACCTGTACGCAATCACCGATATTGAATCATAACTAGCCTATGTCCACGGCAATCCCATTACGAAGTCCATGGAGATATTCTCCCATTTCCATTCCGGAACATCAAGAGGTTGAAACAATCTAGAAGGATTTTGATGTTCAATCTTGAATTTCTGACACACGAGACACTTAGAAATGAATTTGGCAATGTTTTTCTTTATACCAGTCCACCAGAAGTTAATCTTTAGGTCCTAATACATTATTGTAGCTCCCAGATGGATAGAGAACTGACCCTTGTGGGCTTCAGTCATCAGTTTCTCCGCTAACTGTCGAGGCACAACAATTCAGCATTGATATAATATTACAGTCTACTCATTCTAGGATATACTAGACTGACCCTTCAGACATTTAACACTTTAATTCTGCACTTGAGCATCCTTAATTCTATTAAGTAACTCATTCTCAATTCTTGTTGTTTCGATTTTCGAAATTCCACTTGCAAAGATTTCATACAGTTTTATATCTCTGAACCTCTCAATCACATCATAATCTCTTATTATCATATTGGATACACTCAAAAATTTATGGCTCAATGCATCAACTACAATATTAGCCTTGCCGGGATGATATTTCAGCTCAAAGTCGTAGTCTTTTAGAAATTCAGTCCACTGCCGATGTCTCATATTCAATTACTTTTGACCAAACAAGTATTTTAAGCTCTTATGATCACAAAACTCACCAAACTTCATGTCGTACAAGAAATGTCTCCACTATTTCAACCCAAACATAAGAGCAGCAAGCTCTAAGTCATAAGTCAGATAGTTTTCTTCATGTGATTTCAGTTGCCTCGACGCATAAGCAACAACTCTTTTGTTCGGTATCAGCACACAACCCAGCCCCTTTTTAAAAACATCAGTGTATAGTTCAAATTCCTCTTCAGGATCAAGAAGAACCAACACAGGAGCTGGTTTTAATTTTTCGTTCAGATTATGAAAATATTCTTCACATTAATGTATCCAGACAAATGGAGTATATTTTTGAGTTAAACGGGTCAATGGTAAAATCATTGTAGAAAACCATCTAAAAAACCTCTGGTAGTAACCGGCCAAACCTAGAAAATCTCGTATTTCAGTCATGGTCTTGGGACTTTTCCAATCAATAATTGTTTCTATCTAGCTAAGGTCAACAACCACCCCATCAGCAGAAATGACGTGACCCAGGAATTGCACTTGAGAAAGCCAAAATTCACACTTTGAAGGCTTCATATACAACTGTTTTTCTTTCAGAATTTGCAACACAGCTCTCAAGTGGTCTGCATGTTTTTCCCTACTCTTGGAATATATTATAATATCATCAATAAATAGAATCACAAACAGATCCAGAAAAGGCTTGAATATGCGATATATGTAATCCATCAACATCATCAGAGCGTTAGTGAGTCCAAAGGGAATTATCCGATACTCATAATGTCCTTATCTAGATCGGAAAGATGTCTTCGGAACATCTTCCTGCTTAATTCGGATCGGATGATAACCTGACCTCAAATCAATCTTTGAGAAGACACAAGCACCCCTCAATTGATCAAGCAAATCATCTATTCGAGGTAGAGGATACTTATTTATAACAGTAACCTTATTCAGCTGACGATAATTAGTGCACAATCTCATGCTACCGTCATTCTTCTTTACAAAGATTATCGGTGCTCCAACAGGGACACACTAGGCCTGATAAAATGCTTAGTCGAAAGCTCCTCAATATGCTTTTTCAATTCGGCTAACTTCGGTGGTGACATCTGATATAGAGCCAAGAAAATAGGCTCTACACCAGGCAATAAATCAATCGAGAACTCTATTTCTCAAGGAGGTGGAAATTGCGGTATCTCATTAGGAAATACATCCACAAACTCCTTAACCACTAGAATATTGTTAATCTCCTCATGGCTTTCACTCAATAAACCTCCCACAAAGAAATATCACAATGTCTCGACCCTCAAAGCCTTTATAGTCTGCAACACAAATAGATAGGGAGAAGAACTAGTAGCAGAATCATCAGCAGAAAGCACTATTTTTTTCCACAGCAGTCTATCGTAGAACAATTCTTCGATAACTAGTACATTCCCAAGATAACTTGAAGACTAATCATGGGTAGACAAATGAAATCAATTACATAGTCTCGACCCTCATATTTAAATGCAACATTATTGCATAAAACTGAAGTATAACATTTCTCTCCAGTAGCAGTCACCACTTTCATTGGAGGAAAATTTTTGTACATATGTAAATTTAGCCCAACGTCCATAAAATTAGACATACATGAGTGTGTAGGTCCTGAGTCAAACAAGACTTCAATATCAATATTATAAATATAAATTGTACCTTTGACCAAATTAGGAGCCTTCTTCGATTGTTGATGATCCATGGTATATACTCTACCAACAGTATAAGACTCTATCATAGGCGGAGCAACAAAAATAAGAACAGTAGCAATCTAAACTTTCATAGCACTCACTTCACTCCGAGGACAATGCCTAGAGAAATGATCGAACCTGCCACACTTGTAACAAATAATTTCACCTGTGGCACACTGACCCCTATGCTCCTTTCTGCAACCATTACACTTTCAAGGAGGTACTCTATCAACTAAATTCTTTTGATTCCCAACCTTCTTGAACCTATTCAACGAATTATTCACATGCAGCTTCTTACCTTTGTTCTTGTTATCCAATTTCTTATTATTCTAGGAACTAGAGCCAGTTGCTCTATTAGTATCAAACACTTGTACCTCAGAAGATTTCTTACTCTTGGGAACACTGCAAACTTATTCCACCTTTCTACATTGATTAACAAATTTACTAAAATCACTTGTATCACTGTTGGCCATCTTTCGGGATATTTCTCATTCAAACCCCATTGGAATTTGGAGGTCATATTTGCAGGAGTAGGCATAGATATTTCATAATGAGGATACCTCGCTAATTCATTGAATTTAGCTGGTACTGATCAATGGTCATGGATCCTTGCCTCAAGACATTATATTTATTTTGCTTTCTTTCCCCAGCTTCCCTAGGTAAATAGTTGCCCAAAAATAGGTTTTTAAACAATTGCCAAGTGATTTCCTGGCCTTCCACCTCCAAAGGTTGCACGGTATTAGACCACCAGTCATCAGCCTCGCCTTCAAGCATATAAACAGAATAAATTAACTGTTGGACGTTTAGCAAGTGCACTAGTCGTACAAGTAATAAAATGATGAGTAAAGATTGTTCCCACGAGGAATTGTGTTCAAGCACCAATAAACCATAGAAAACTAATTTGAATCAGATAAGAATTTGTAAAAGTCATGAATAATTTGTCACCAGAAAATTGATTGTAAGTAATTTGACACAAAATAAATATGGATTAAGAATTAATAAAACAACAAGTAGTCAGAAAACAACTTTCCTCCATAATAACCCATGTAAAAACTGATCATATGATGAATTCTTTTCCATGTGATGTTAATCAACCTTTTACTTATCATCAAGATGTAATCCCTTACTACCCTGATAGATACATTAATCAGAAACCTCAATCCCTTGGTGATCTCTTTCTTAATACATGCATGAAATACTAAAGTCTTAAGATTACATCAGAACTCTAGCATCAATCCCTTGAGTACTAGAATTCTGATGTTGAGATTATCAGATACAGAAGTCATATAAACATCCATGTTCTACACTACTTCCTTGATAGAAATAATTAAATCAGAAAATCTCAAATCAACACATGAAAAATACTTCATCATATTAATCAGATCAACATAATATTATCATGGAGTTCTATTGCATTCAGACTACAAAGACTCTACTCAGACATGACTAAGGAATAGACAAGAAAAGAAGAATCAAACTTCATTTCCATGTTGAAGGTCTTCAATCTCCAAACTATTACAAAGAAATCCTAATACAAAAACTAAAACACTAAGATAATTTAGAGAGAAGTCAGACTAAAGTTTAAGAGAGAGAGAGAGAAAATTCCAGATCCTTTACTAAGTGTGAAGGCTTTGCCTTTTATAGTGTTACAATTAAAAACAGAAAACTGATGTGGGCGCTAAAACGTCCATAAGTGACCGTTTTAGCGTCCATGCTTTACGTATGCTCAACTGCTTTTAACTGACAAAAACGCTAAAACGTTAAGGAATGACCGTTTTAGCGTCCAAACTTGGTGGATGCTCAACTGACTTTAACTGACTCCAACGCTAAAACTCTTGATTTGGACGTTTTAGCGGTGGAGACCAGAGTCCTTTTTCCACTTCAGGGCACTAAAACGCTTATTGCAGGCCGTTTTAGCGCCCAAGACCAGCAATTTTCCATCTTCTAAGTGCAGCAGCGCGCTAAAACGCTCTGTGTGGGCGTTTTGGCGCTCATCACCAGCAAGTTTTGGCCTCTTCTTGTAGCAGGGCGCTAAAACGCTCAGTGTGGACGTTTTAGCGCTCAACACTTAGGCAATTTTTCTCCTCTTGAGCTCCAGAATCTTCTTCCTTCTCCAGTTGCCTTTCAAGCTTGCTTTTCCTACAAGAATCATACAAATTTCCAATAAAGCTCTTGAACTTGTAATTGAGGACATCTTAGGACATTAACCTTGTTTTTCATCATTTAATCACATAATTTGATCCTAATTCCTGCTAAAAACCATGATGAACTAAGGGTTCATCATAATTCCCAGATTTGAATATTGCTGTCCTCAACAATAACTTTAAAGACAGAGAAAGACTTGAGATTCTTTACACATGAAATTTATGAGGTTGGATTGAAATATGACAGATCAACTTTCCAAGATACAATCTAACAACCCAGCAATCTATCTTTTACTATGACTTGCTTAACCTCATCACATGACTTTCAACAGATCAGTAAGATGAAATGCAGAGACCTTCAACACAAAACACCCCCTCACTCGGAACTTCTCAAAAATTGTGAGAATAAACTCTCTTGCACTCTAGTGTCTAAGGGTGTACTCATCACTCAATCTCCACTGCACTCAAACTACTATAAGCTTGCCCATCTTCTCACTTTTCATAGTGACAATGATTCATAAGCAGAACAAAAGAGGCTTTGGTGGTATGACTTAACTAGGGATAGGATTATGTATAGGAGAAGGAAAATGGCTTGGCACGTAGTTGGCTAAAGGTAGGATTTGATGTTGCAGAAGGTTAGATAGATGAATCAGATTCAGATAAGAGGAGGATCACTATTGAATTTATCTATGTACTCCTTAATCCTTCTCATTCTCTTCTTCCTTTTCATTTACTCTTTTCACCACCTTTTCTACAACTTTTCTTTTTCTTGAACTTCCTTCCTCCTTTTCTTCCAACTTTCAACACTTTCTGTTGTTTTGATTTCCCTTTTTCCTCATTTCCTTTTTCTTTTCCTTTTCCAAACCAAGCACTTTATGCCTTTACTTCCTTTTTCCTTTTCATTCTTCTTTTTCTAAACCAAATTTCCAACACTTAACACTTAATATTTTTATTCATTGCAGAAACACCTTTCTCCAACAGAGCTTTCATCCTTTACCCCTTATCTGAACACATAATCTGAAAACTTAGGATCTGGAATGCGTGCAGGGCTCTTAGTTTTATCACAACAAGTTTAGGCTTAAGGCTTCCATGCAATAAGAAAATTTGGTTCAAAAGAAAAATGCCTCAATAAACTCTACTTTACAAACCATGAATTATTTCAAGTTAGAAACAGGGCAAGTTCTAGAGTTACTCATAAAGTGAAGTGCTCTCTGAACAAATTTTTTTTTGTATAGGCTCTATGTCTCAAAGTTCAGAGTGCATGCTTGAATTCCTCTATATACATCAAACTGATCTCTCTACTCCTCACATAGCATGAGTCATGCAAACATATCATTTAGCACACATGCAAGGATTTCAAATTGCATCAAAATTTTTTTATCAATCATGTAAAACTTTGATCATCCTATCCTCATAAAATTCACATCATCTCAACTCTAAATCCAACCTTTGTACATATACAACACTACCTAAACTACCTAAAACTACATTCACAAGAATTTAAAAGAAAAGATTGAGTTGTTTCCCTGTTTGTGGCTCATCAACTGTGTGTCATCATCAACTGTGTGATATCACCATGGAATTTTGCAATCATGTCATTCATTAACACCCCATTCCCAGATTTAAACGTTGTTGTCCCCAGCAACTAATTTAAATCTAAAAAGCAGTTGACAAGTTCCCTGTCCTCATCCATGGCACCAGTATCAGCAGTGGATCAGCAGCAGCAGCAGTGGTCTCTGTGGTAGTGGCATCAACAACAGGCTGTCTCTCTTAAGTGTGTGCAGCATGGGAAGATGTAGCACCATCAGCAGTCGCAGCTCCATCGACATGATCAGCATAGTGAGTCCGGGCAATTGCCTCAAAGGCTTCCTCCTCATCAGAATGAGGGTAAACAGCAGGCTGGTAATCAATAACATCTAAGCCCTGAGCCTCACATATAGATTTCATCATCTTCACCATATATGTCTGAAATGAGTGCTGGCTGGACTGCATAAACCGGAGACGCCTGCGCAAATGTCTCATACGGAAGTCAGTATTCACCATCCATTGCTCCCCTGACCGTAGCCTCTCTTCTAACTCATCATCACTCTCAGCTGTAGACTTCCTACCAGGGGTCAATCCTGTGGCCTCCCCTCCTCCAATCTTCTCTCTTCGGCATCTAGCCCACTAGCAAACTCTACATGGGGCAGATGAACCATAGTGTGATAACTAGAACTGTAAGAACCCGCACCGTTAATTTAAGAAATTAATTAATTAATTATGTGATTAATGAGATAATTCCATAATTGAACCTAATAATTATGAGAAGGCTTAAAAATTATTGTAAGTAATTAAGAATGCTGAAAGTCGATTTTCTGACGAAAAGTGCAGATATCAGTTCTGCCTCACGGTATAAATGCGTAGCGATGAAGTATGCCAGAAAATTATAATAAGTATGGAAATATTTCTAGAATAATATATATGACTGGCATAACAAGTTTCAAGTCAAAATAATGAGAAATGGTGCCAGAACTGGTAATGGCTATGTAAAAGCGCGTACCGAAAAGGTGCTGCGAAAAATAATATAAAAATATGACAAATCTTAGAAAAGTGAGTAGGTTCAGAATCCTAAGTTAGGATTAAAATGCTAAGTGTAGCTATTAGCGCTAATACAGTGCGATTAAGACTTGAGTGGCCTATATAAGGCCTTGGCACATGATCCTAGGGTAATTTGTTGGTGCCTCCTACGTGAGTATTATGCTTAGCTGCTGCCACCTCCATTCCTTAGTCACCTTTGCTTGAAAACTTCCAAGTCTTCACCTTTTCTCTCATTTTCTTCATCTAAACACTTGGTTGGGTGTGGGTTAGCATTATGAGGGAGATGAGTGCTCCATTTCTGACTTTCAGCCACTGTCATGGAGAGGTGTGAGCTGAGTTTCTTTGGTTTGAGCTATTGAAGACATTTCCTTGGTTGTAGGAGCTCTAAGGAGTGACCTTTGAAGAGAAAGGACCCTTCTTGTTGTTATTTTTCGTGCTCCTCTGTTGGCATACCGTTGGAGCTGGGTTTTGAGCTCCAGGAGCACCCTTTTCTGAGTTGTAAAGCCTTGGGTATGTTCTTGAACTTTTGATTATGAGTTTTATGGTTAAAGCTTGAGTCTTGGCATGTAATATGTTAAAAATAAGTAACCAACATGAACATGAACCTAAAAGCCTGTAAAAATGCATGCTTGGACGTTGGAATGGGTTAAAAACCAAACCTTGAAAGTGATATCTCGCGAAATGCAGAAACTGCATTCTATCGCGAAATATCCAGATATGGTATCCGGATATGATATCCGGATATTGATATCCGGATATGGGGTCTTGTGATATCTTATGATCATATTGCTGCTGCGAGATGGCTTCAGGCGCTGGATAAGATCTTCAGAGTCATGCATTGCACCGACCCACAAAAGTTGATGTTCGCCACATATATATTGGAGGGAGATGCACATGAGTGGTGGATGAACACCTCTCATGCTTTCGAGATGCAGGGTCATGTCATGACATGGTCATTCTTTGAGGACTGTTTCCTTGGGAGGTATTTCTCGTATGATTCTCAGGAGAGGAAGCGGGGGGAGTTCGACAGATTGGTGCAGAGTTCGTTGTCTATTGACGAGCATTTGGCTAAGTTTAATGAACTAGTCAAGTTTGCACATTTTTTCATCGCTATGCTTACTCCGACGTTCTTGGCTGCTAAGTTTTGTAAGGGACTTCATGAGGAGATAGCTGACCGCCTTGCTGGAGCTTCATCGAGAGATTTTGGGACACTAGTACAGCAGTGTCGGGACATCGAGGCTGTCTGTATTACGAGTAAGGCCAAGAGGCCAAGATTGCTGATGTGAAGGGAACTGGTAGTTCCACTTCCTAGAGAGACAAGAAGTTTGGGGGAATAGGTAAAGGAAAGCAGTTGGCGGCTAGGCAAGCGTCAAACCAGTTTAAGAGGACTTCCACTTAGGGGAGTACAGCGAGACCTCCTGCTACCAGATGCACGGGATGTGGGCAGGTTCATATGGGGCCGTGTGCTATTGGCCAGGTTATATGTTTTCAGTGTGGCAAGGAAGGGCACTATTCCAGAGATTGTCCGTCGTCGACGGCGAGAGCTGCAGTAGTTCAGGCAGTTCCACTTCAGATGGTTCCCCTTCCACCTACAGCGGCACCTGCAGTGCCACCTGCTACCGGATGTGTGTATACGTTGGATCGCCAGCAGTCGGACCGAGCTCCGAACCTTGTCAGAGGTACCATTTTTATTGGTGATTCGACTATTGATGTCTTGTTTGATTCTGGGACTACGCATTCTTTCATTGCTACCTCGATTGTTGCGGGGCTTGAGTTGCCCAGTGTTGTGCTTTCTCCACCGTTGCGGGTGACTACCGCCACCAGAGAAAATTGTGATACCTCCACTGTACATCGAGATGTCGTGTTTCAGTGGGATGGTCGTGACTACTCGGTAGATCTGATTGGATTGCCAATGGCTAATATGGAAATCATTCTGGGCATGGATTGGTTGTCCAGAAATTGTGAGATGATTGACTGTTGTGCCATGTGAGTGGTGATGTCTCCGTGTGACTCCACAACTAATTCCTCGCCTTATATTTCATTGCTACAGGCTAGAAGAGCCTTGAGAGCAGGGGCATTTGGATATGTTAAGTTGGGAGGTTTGGTGAGTGGGGCACAAGAGGATATCGCTGGCATTCCTGTGGTGAGGGAATTCCTCGAAGTGTTTCCTGAGGAGATTCTTGAGTTTTCGCCACAGAGGGAGATAGAGTTCTCCATAGATTTGTTGCCTGGTGTGGGGCCTATTTCATTAGCTCCATATCGAATGTCGCTTCCAGAGTTGGCTGAGCTGAAGAAGCACATTGAGGATCTTTCAGCGAAAGATTTCATTCGATCGAGTGTGTCTCCATGGGGAGCACCAGTCATCTTTGTGAAAAAGAAAGATGGGACAATGCGATTGTGCACCGATTACAGGCAGCTGAACAAGGTGACAATCAAGAACAAGTATCCCTTCCGCGTATTGATGATTTGTTGGATCAGCTCAGGGGTGCTTGTGTGTATTCGAAGATTGATCTCTGGTCCGGATACCATCAGATGCGGGTGAAGCCGGAGGCTGTCCCCAAGACCGCGTTTCGTTCGAGATACGGTCACTTTGAGTATTTGGTGATTCCTTTTGGACTCACAAATGCACCCGCAGTGTTCATGGATTACATGAACAAGATTTTTCAGCCGTTCCTGGATCAGTTTGTGATCGTCTTCATTGACGATATCTTGATTTACTCCAAGACGAAAGAGGAGCATGCTGAGCACTTGAGGATTGTGTTGCAAGTGCTGAAGGAGAAAAAGCTTTAAGCTAAGCCTTCGAAGTGTTAGTTATGGCTCAAGTCTGTGAAGTTTCTTGGGCATTTGATTTCTACAGAGGGAGTTGCAGTCGACCAGAACAAGATTGAGGCCATGTTAGATTGGGAGAGGCCCAAGGCGGTTACTGAAGTGAGGAGTTTCTTGGGTTTGGCAAGTTACTACCGGAGGTTCATTAAGGGATTCTCCACGATGGTTTTACCTTTGACTCGCCTTACCCGGAAGGAGACTCCATTTGTATGGACTCACGAGTGTGAGGAATGCTTTCAGGAGTTGAAGGAGAGATTGACAACCGCGCCAGTGTTGATCCTTCCTGATCCTCACGAGTGCGTTGATCCTTTCAGCAGTTTGATCCTGATGCTTTCAGGGGCTGGGCTGTGTGTTGATGCAGACCGGTAGAGTTGTTGCCTATGCTCGAGGAAGTTGAAGCCTCATGAGGAGAACTACCCGACTCATGATTTGGAGTTGGCTGCGATTGTATTTGCTTTCAAGATTTGGAGGCATTATCTGTTTGGTTTGCAGTTCGCCATGTTTAGTGACCACAAGAGCTTGAAGTACTTGTTTGATCAGAAAGAACTGAACATGAGACAAAAGAGATGTATGGAGTTTCTGAAGGACTACGACTTTGAGTTGAAGTACCATCCTGGCAAGGCCAATGTGGTAGCTGATGCTTTGAGTTGGAAATCTGTGAGTCTATCCAGTTTGACGATGGGTGACTTTGATGTGATTGAGAAGTTTCGAGATCTGACGGTGACTTCCTTGTTTGGGGGTGAACTTCTCGAGATGGAGACTGTGAGAGTCAAGAATGAGCTTATGGAGAAGATCCAAGATGCGCAAGTGCAGAGAGAGTGCCTGGACTACGTAAAGAACCAAGACGGTGTGTCTTGGAATGAGGATGGACTTTTGTTGTTCCAGAAACGGATCGTGATCCCTCGAGGTCATTTGACCGAAGAGGTGATGGCAGAGGCCCTCAAGGGCCAATTCATTGTCCACCCTGGTGCGACAAAGATGTATCAAGACTTGAAGAGAAATTTCTGGTGGCCGGGCATGAAGAAGGACATAGCGGTGTATGTGTCCAAGTGTTTGATTTGCCAGAAGGTGAAGATAGAACACCAGAAGTCGCTTGGTAAGCGTCAACCTCTAGAGATTCCGGAATGGAAATGGGAGAGCATTTTCATGGACTTCGTGGTGGGTTTGCCGAAGACTCATCCTGGTTGCGACTCTATCTGGGTCATTATGGACAGACTGACGAAATCTGCCCATTTTCTTCCAGTAAAGGTGAGCTTCACTACTGAGCAGTTGGTCATACTGTATGTTCTGGGAGGCGCTGCAGAGAGCTTTTGGTACTCAGTTGAGATTGAGTACAGCCTATCACCCTCAGACTGAGCGGACCATCCAGACCTTGGAAGACATGTTGAGGGCTTGCACTTTGGAGCAGGGTTCAGCATGGGATAAGTACCTGTCATTGGTTGAGTTTTCGTACAACAATAGTTTCCATGCTAGCCTGGGCATGGCACCCTATGAGGCATTGTATGGTAGGAGGTGTCGGACTCCTACCTACTGGTCTGAGATTGGAGATAAGGAGCTTTTTGGTTTGGACTTTGTCCAAGATACTACCCAGCAGATCCAGTTGATCAGAGAGAAACTGAAGCAGGCGCAGTATCGTCAGAAGAGCTACTACGATGTCAAGCATCGTCCACTGAAGTTCAGTGAGGTTGAGCACGTGTTTGTGAGACTTTCACCTGTCATCGGTGTTGGTCGGGCCCTCAAAGTGAAGAAGCTGAGCCCGAGATTCATTGGGCCATACCAGATCCTTGGTAGAATAGAACCTGTTGCCTACCGGCTTGCCTTGCCTCCGAACTTGGCCAACATCCACGACGTGTTTCTCATGTCTCAGCTTCGGAAGTACATAGCAGATCCTTCGCACGTGGTGCAACCAGATGATGTGGAAGTTCGGGAGAGCTTGAAAACTCCCGTCGGACCACTCAAGATTCTCGATCGTGGCGAGAAGAAGCTGAGGAGTAAGATCATTTCGATGGTCAAAGTGCAATAGACAGGAAGAACTCCTGAGGAGTGTACTTGGGAGCGAGAGGATGGGCTTCTCCGACAGTACCCCGAGTTTCAGGACATATATGTTTCTGATTTTGAGGACAAAATTCAAAAAAAGGTGGGGTGAATGTAAGAACATGCACCGTTAATTTAGGAAATTAATTAATTAATTATGTGATTAATGAGATAATTCCATAATTGACTCTAATAATTATGAGAAGGCTCAAATAATTATGGTAAATAATTAAGAATGTTGAAAGTCGCTTTTCTGGCAAAAAGTGCAGATACCGGTTCTGCCTCACGGTATAAATGCGTACCGATGAAGTATCCCGGAAAATTATAATAAGTATGGGAATATTCCTAGAATAATATATAGGACTGACATAACAAGTTTCAAGTCAAAATAATGAGAACTGGTGCCAGAACTGATACTGGCTATGTAAAAGCGCATACCGGAAAGGTGCTGCGAAAAACAATATAAAAATATGAAAAATCTTAAAAAAATGAGTAGATTCAGAATCCTAAGTTTGGGATTAAAATGCTAAGTGTAGCAATTAGCGCTAATACAGTGCGATTAAGACTTAAGTGGCCTATATAAGGCCTTGGCACATGATCCTAGGGTAATTTGCTGGTGCCTCCTACGTGAGTATTATGCTCAGCTGCTGCCATCTCCATTCCTTAGTCACCTTTGCTTAAAAACTTCCCAAGTCTTCACCTTTTCTCTCATTTTCTTCATCTAAACACTTGGTTGGGTGTGGGTTAACATTGTGAGGGAGAGGAGTGCTCCATTTCTGACTTTCAGCCACTGTCATGGAGAGGTGTGAGCTGAGTTTCCTTGGTTTGCGCTTTTGAAGCCATTTCCTTGGTTGTGGGAGCTCCAAGGAGTGACCTTTGAAGAGAAAGGACCCATCTTGTTGTTATTTTTTGTGCTCCTTTGTTGGCAGACCGTTGGAGCTAGGTTTTGAGCTCCAGGAGCACCCTTTTCTGAGTTGTAAAGCCTTGAGTATGTTCTTGAACTTTTGATCATGAGTTTTATGGTTAAAACTTGAGTCTTGGCATGTAATATGTTAAAAGGAAGTAACCAACATGAACATGAACCTAAAAGCCTATAAAAATGCATGCTTGGACGTTGGAATGGGTTAAAAATCAAACCTTGGGAGTGATATCTCGCGAAATGCAGAAACTGCATTCTGTCGCGAAATATCTGGATATGATATCCGGATATGGGGTCTTGTGATATCCAAATATGGATATCCGGATATGTCCCCGACATATATCCGGATATTTTGGGAATTTCGAGACAGTAGTTGTACTGTTCATACAAAATGTTATTTTGGGTTTGTGGACCCATGATGGGCTATTGTGGACTTCTATAATAATTAATCTAAGTCAGAATCTAAATGATTAAGGGCTTATGGCTTTGTGGGAAGCTTAAAGACATGAAACGTAAAAGGAAGGCGTTGTCTTTATGTCATATGCTTGTAGAGTATGAATATTGATATGATTGTTGGTCCAAACAGATTGTGATTGTGCTGTGTGTGGACTTTGAGCGGGTGTGGAGCTTGGATTGGTTCGATTGCTTAGAGGTAAGCTTTCGTGTCCTCGGTTTAGCCATTGTTGGTTCCACCATACCCCATGGGGGAATGGTTTATATGCATGATGTGTTTTCATGTATTGCTTTATTGAAATGCTTTTGAGCTGTTAAGTGCAAATGCTTATGATATGTATGTGATGTTTCGCCTAGACAGGATGATGATCCTGTGGGAAGGTACGGCATGGGCGTGTACTATGTGGGTAATAGACGTGTGTAAATCCTGCATTTCTCTGGCCAGTAGAATAGTTAACACACATGACATGATTATCTGCTGCATTGCACTGATTTGGAACTTATATTGTTAAACTTCTTTTAGAACTTATATTGCACATAAAAGTGAGTTTGGGGTGGAGAAATCCTTGAGGACCCCTTGCCTTACTGAGATTTCTGTTTAGAGATCTCACCCCACGTTTAGGGCGCTTATTTCAGGTTCAGGTAACCCAAGGGTTGAGACCTCTAGAGGCAGGAGGCCGGAGCTTAGTTGATTGATATGCTTGCGGATTATGTTGTTGTCCCTGTTTAGTGTTTATGCCTTATCCATTATCATGCTGTTTGTATTGAGACTTGATGAGTATGCTGTGTATTTGGTGAGCATGGGGATTGTCCATGCCACACTGATCTGACGCTGTTTAAGTTTATTTGAGTTGTATAAACTATCAGGATCTGTCCGGTCTACGTGTTGTAGTTTCGTGACTAGAGACCCACTTTCAGTTATTTATTTAATGAGGTATTTCAGTTAGTTGTTTAATTGCAATTTACATACAGGCAATGTTTTGAAAAAGAATTAAGTAATCAACTTGGTAATTGATAATGACGTCATAATTGAAAAGAAAAAGATATTCCGCATTTTTATTAAGCGTGGCTTAATACGATGACATGTTAACAAACTGGGTATACACAGGGTGTTACAAGAACCACCAGTATGGTGACTAGCCTCACCCTCAGTGTTACCCGCTCCACCCTCTTCATGGAGAGTATGTGGAGTAGGCGTAGCAGTGTGAGGAGGAGGAGTGAGTGGTCTATTCTCGTTTCGAGCACCCCTCATTGCCCTCAACTCAGTCATCATATCATTCGTAGCAGTCTGAGCATCTTGATTAGTCTTCAACAGGATCTCATTAGCCTGGCGACTAACAACCAATTCCCTTTGCATGACTACCATAGTAGCCGTTATAGGATCAGACTGTCCACCAACATTAGTTGCCTCTTGGCTTCCACGATTTCTCACCAAAATAGCCATAATAGGATTTGACTAGTCATTGGCATTTTTTGCCTCAGGGTTGTCTCAGGTCCTCGTTATGATACTACACATGTTACACAAAGAAATGAGTTGATAAGACCCACACTCAGTGATCACACATGCAATAATCACATTGAATTTCTAAAGCAACTACAAAGCAATTCAGACAAAACAACAATCCACAAGTTTTCCTAAGAAACTGCTCTGATACCATAAAATGTAACGCCTTGTTCTAGAACCGGTTTGTTATCATTACGTATGATATTAATTGCAGTTACAATCATAGAAGTCGAATTAAATACGGCTTAACTTTTTCTTTTGAAAATTTATTATTTTCTGATTAAAACACTTTCTGTATTTATAAGCAATTCAAACTGTAATTATAATTCATACAAATTGTGGAAACTATTAATCTCGCTTTATCATGATTAAATCTTTAATCATTTTTGCACAGTCATAATTCACAGGTTAGAGTTATTATAAAAAATATAGGCAAAAGCACCCATCTAACAACATTTGCATGAAATTGTACCCAATTAAAGCACCTTCGATATGTTTCACCAGAGTAAGGCAGTCAATGGCGTAGGTTGACTTGATGTGATCAGTGCAGTCACCAACCTTTACGTGACTGAGCTCCATGTCAGCAATCCAATTGAGTAACATCAGTACCTAAGACAGTTGACCAATTTAAACTTGTCTGCTGACGTGGAAAGTGAAAAAAGTATAATTTCAATATTATAAATATATATTCTCGGGAGTACATAGTTATAATACGGTGTCTGGACAAAACCTTATATCCAGTGACTGGACACCAGATAGACCTTATATATATATATATATTTATAATCATTAAAAACGTTATGATAAAAGTAAATATATCATTATTTACTTATCTCCAATAAAGAGGATCATGTGATTTCACTAAAAAAAAATTCCAACATTTTTTCATAGTAGTTTAGCATTACTAGAGATAAGGATATGCAAAAGAACCAAAAAACTGAATTGAACTATGAACTGCGCACTGCACTGCACTTAAAATAACTAGTTTTTAAAGAACTAGTTTATGAACCAGATTGTGTTTAAGAACCAGTCCATGAACTGAATTGGTTTTTAAGAACCAATTCAAGAACCAAATTGTTTTTTTTTTCTCTTCTTTTTTTTTTCTTTTTCTTTTTTCTCTATTTTCTTATTTATTTATTTATTTATTTAGTGCCTGCTTTCATTTTTATCTTTATTTCTATTACTTTATTTCTTTTATTTTTTATTTTCTTTTTAGAATAGGTTCGACTCGAACTGTTCGAAACCAAATTGAACTGTTTTCAAACTGACCCAAATCATTTTCGAACCGAACTAGTTTGGGATAAAAAAAAAGTTTGATTTTTTGAACAGAATTGATTTACAATCAATTCTTCAAAAAATTCAGTTCAATTGAACCATGCACACTCCTAAGTCTAGAGATGGAATGACATGTTGATATACCAATATCAACTTAAGGTCCCATCTAGGGGTGAAACTGGGCCGAGCCGGCCTACAGGGGCCTACGGTTCGGCCTATGTCAGGCCAAATCTGACCTAGTATATTTCATAAAATAGGCCGAACTTGGGCTTTGAAAAAACTTGTTTAATAAAAAGGCCGTAGGCCCACCTTCACAAGGCCTGGCCTATAAGCCTACAGGCCGGCCTTATTTTACTATTTATTTCAAATAAAATAAAATATAATAAGTATGCCTTGAAGAAAAAATAAAATATATAAATTTAATCAATTGCAATTATTTAAAACTTAATTATATTCGATTATATTTTAAAAGAAATTTGCTTTAAATTTTCACTTGGCAAAGAAGAAATCTTCAGGAACGTCTTGATAGAGTTTGCGCTAATGATAATTGGAACTTGGTTTTCCCTAACCGTGTGGCTTTCAACTTGCCTTTCTTTGGCTCAGATCATCGACCAGTGTTATTATGGGAAGGTCAACCTGCTATTTATCCGAGAGGGGAGCGTCCTTTCCGTTTTCTAGCGTCCTGGTTAACAGAGAGCACTTTTCATGAGGTGGTTAATGGATGTTGGTCAAACAATGTAAACTGGATGCATGCTATGGAGACATTTCGGATTAATGCTTCGGAATGGCATAGAAATGTTTATAGGATTGCTCTGAAAAGAAAGAATGATTTGCATGCAAGGATTAGAGGTATTGATAGATGTCTTAGTTATCAGTACAGTCATAGCCTTGAGATGTTGCAAAAGGATCTATGGAGGGAACTTGACAAGATTTATCTTCAAGAGGAAATTACTTGGTTTCAAAGATCGAAATTGAATTGGTTTGCTCTTGGAGATAGGAACTCGCGTTTCTTTCATTCTGTGACGGTTGCCAGACGTAGGAGGAATCGCATAGATACGTTGAAAAACTCTGAGGGAGTTTGGATTGGTGATCAACAGGTTTTAATGGAAATGGCTGTTTCTTTCTTTGAAAATCTGTACACAAAAGATCCATTACCTAAACCGGCTTTTCCAGTTCGTGGCTTTTTTCCAGTTATTGAAGCGCATGCTTTAGACACGATGAGTATTATGCCAAACAGTAAGGAGATCAGAGATGTAGTCTTCTCTTTTGGTCCATACAAGTCGCCTGGGAAGGATGGGCTTAATGCTCTTTTCTTTCAATCTCAGTGGGATAAGGTGGGTGAGTCAGTTATCTCTTTTGTGAAAGGTGTGTTCCTTCATCCGGATAATATCAAAGAGGTTAACCAAACTTTGATTTGTCTGATTCCTAAGATTGATGTGCCTGAATTACTTAAAGATTTCAGACCTATTAGCCTTTGTAATGTTATTTACAAGACTGTAACTAAGATTGTGGCTAATAGGCTGAAATTTCATATGGCTCACTTGGTTATGCCTAATCAATGTGGTTTTATTAAGGGTAGACAAGGAGCGGATAATATCATTGTGGCTCAGGAAATCATCCATTCCATGAATAAAAAGAGAGGAGATAAGGGTTGGATGACTGTCAAAGTTGATTTAGAAAAGGCTTATGACAAGATTTCTTGGGAGTTTCTGAAAGACACGCTTGTGGATGTTGGTTTGCCTGAGAATATTATTTCTCTGATCATGTGTTGTGTCTCGTCATGTACAATGAATTTGTTATGGAATGGATCAACTACGACAAAATTTTCTCCTAATCAAGGTCTTCGTCAAGGAGATCCTTTGTCTCCTTATCTTTTCATCCTTTGCATGGAAAGACTTGCTCATTTGATTAATGTAGCAGTTCAAGATGACGTTTGGAAGCCTATCAGATTGAATAGAAGGGGACCACTGCTTTCCCATCTATTTTTTGCAGATGATCTTCTGCTCTTTACAGAAGCCACAGAAGGGCAAGCTGTTATTATTAATAAGATTCTTGATTGTTTTTGCAGGTGCTCTGGTGAGAAGGTTAGCAAGGAAAAAACAGAAGTCTTCTTCTCCAGAAACGTTAATCATACCCGAGTGCAGAATCTAAGCCAGTTGATGGGCTACTCTCCTACAAATGACTTGGGTAAATACTTGGGTATTCCTCTTCGTCATAGCCGTGTTACAAAGAGTATGTTTGGCTATATCTTAAATCGGATGCAAGCTCGTTTAAATGCCTGGAATCAACGTACTCTTTCATTGGCAGGAAGATCAACTTTGGCTAGGTCAGTTCTTACTGCAATTCCTCAATATCCTATGCAAACTTGTATTATTCCTAGTGGTACGTGTGATCGTATTGAGAGTGTAACTAGGAATTTCATTTGGGGATCAACTTCTGAACGAAGGAAAGCTCACCTGGTTTCTTGGGAGACGGTCTGTTTGCCGAAGAATGTAGGGGGGCTTAGTTTTCGTAAAATTAAAGAGAATAATATGGCTTTTATCATGAAGCTAGGTCACCGAATCATGACTGATCGTAATTCGTTATGGGTTCGGGTCCTTCGTAGCAAGTATAAGGTGGAGGAAAGGCTCATTCCAAGTATCTCGGCTTCCGCAAATGATTCTGGTTTATGGAAGGCTATTGTTAAGTATTGGCCTCAAACTCTAGAGAATTCTCGTATCATTTTAGGGGATGGGGTTCATACGTCTTTTTGGATGGATTCGTGGGTGCCAGGATGTCCTCAACTTGTTTCTCTGGCCATTCAACCTATTCCTCCTATTATGACTCATTGGTCTACGTCTCAATTTGTAACTTGTTATGGTAATTGGGACTGGCCTTTATTTCAGCACCTTCTTCCTACTTCAGTATTAGACAAGATTCGTAGTGTGCTCCCTCCTACAGTGGATCCTTCTCCGGACCGTGTTATTTGGGCAGGTAGCCAAGATGGGGTTTTTTCAGTGAAATCAGCTTATAACTATCTCATGGGTACCTCGCATTATCATCAGGATAGGATTTGGAAGGTAATTTGGACTTGGCCTGGTCCTGAACGTATTAGACAATTCTTATGGCTTCTCTACAGAGGTTCTCTTTTAACTAATGTTCATAGAGTGCATCGTCACATGGCTACAGATGCAGGGTGTCCGAGATGTCATTATAATCTTGAGGATAGTTTACATGCCATTAGAGATTGTCCTGGTGCCAGGGAATTATGGGAGCATTGGGTTCCTTCTGATAACCGTAGTGACTTTTTCTCCATGGATCTTCACCTATGGATTCAGACAAATCTAGGATTAAAAGGTCCGTTTCAAACTGATCGAACTTGGCCTTTGTATTTTGGGGTGATAGCTTGGTGTTTGTGGGGGGAAAGAAATAAGGCGATCTTTGATCAAACTATCACCTCGAAGTATGGTCTCATTAGGCGCATTACCTATACTTGTGGTAATATTCAATTGGCTAATGAAACCCTTATTAAGATTGGTCATCAGGAGCTTAGAAGAGAGGAACGTCTTATTCACTGGAATTTTCCCTCTGAGGGTTATGTTAAACTTAATGTGGATGGTTCCAGTATAGACAGTGGGCAAAGGACTGCATGTGGTGGAGTCATAAGGGATGCTGCTGGGAACTGGTTAACTGGTTTTACAAAATTCCTTGGGAGTGGTACTTCTACTTCAGCGGAAATTTGGGGGTTCTTGACAGGTATGGATCTGGCTTGGCATAAGGGATTTATGAGAGTCTTTGTGGAGGGTGACTCCAAGGTGGCTTTGGAATTTATAAGAAAAGGGTGTGACGTAAGTCATCCTCTTTCTGCTTTAATCATCCGAGCTCGTAGCATGCTTCAAAGAGACTGGATTATTCAGCTTAGTCATACTTATAGAGAAGGCAATTTTGTTGCTGATTGGCTTGCTACTCATGCACCTCATCAGGATGGACAGCTGGTTGTGCTGGATGTCCCTCCAACGGCTTGTTTGGAATTGCTTCGTAATGACTTGAGGGGAGTTAGTCTCCCAAGATTGTGCCCAGTATAGGGCTTTTTCTGATGTTGCTTTAGTTTTCATTGTATTTCCAAAAAAAAAGAATCAACATCTCAGCATATTAGATTGTGTATATGAATATATTAAAAGGTTTTTAGGAGAGGTTATACTTACTACAAGCATTATGATGTGTTTGTTGGATTCATGTAGTTATTTTAATTTACATAGTATGGATTGTTTGTTGGATCTGATGAAATATTTGTTATTTAGTTTGAGCATTTTGCTTTTGAAAGTGACTTAAATGTAAATTGTATGAGTTTTGTTGTGATTCATGAATCTGTTTGGACGTTGAAATTATGATTTTTGGTTTAGCAACATAATTTGAGTATTGTGTAAAGTTGATTCATGGTTCTGCTTGTAAGTGGATTACTAGTTTGCCGGCACGGTGTCTTTCGGCAAGCGTTTTGACCCCTTTTCGGAAAATGTTAGCAAAAAGCAAGTGGATTATCCTATTCCTTTTTCAACAGAAAGCATGGTTTGGATGAGAACTAGTGATTTAAACCCAACTTTAATACTATGTTTATTTAAATAGTTGAAGAGACAAAAGCAACTTCGTTTGTTATGAGTTGATAACTTCACTGAAGCATAACCAACAAAATTGCCCATCTAAGCATTTTGAAAGCAATGTTGAGAGTGCTTTACACCCAGATGAATCATCCAACACACTTCCTAAATATAGGTGTAGACCTAATTTGTAATTTCTTAGGATCTAGGATCAAAATATGTTGTTAAGTCAACAAATGTAGCCCCTAACAAGCTTATTTGGAATCAAAGGGACGTGTGAGAGTATACCTTTCACGGACTCTGTAAAAGAATACATTTGTTAACTAAGGACCCATTTGGATGTGTTTTTCAAAAAAGTGCTTTTATGTCTTTTTTATTTTAGAAATATTTTTTTACAAAAGCTAAAACTATTTAAATTTTTCAAAAATATTTGATTTTTGAAAAAAAAATATTTGACTTTTGACTTCTGTTTTTTTTAAAGCATACATTAAAACAAACTTTTTATGAGAAGTGTTTTTTCTTTTTTACAAAAAAATAACTCATCCAAACGGGCCCTAAATATCACATCTTGGCACAAAACAAGCATTAAGTTTAATGGGCATTACATGTTAGAATTTTGGTTTTATTAATTAATTATGTTTTAATATTTTAAGATATTTAGTTTAATAATATTCTCATTCAGTTAATTATTAAATTAAGTCCATTCTGATCATGTTATGTTTTAGAGTTAATATTATCCAATTAGATTGAGCCTAGTTAGGTAGCAATTTAAGCTCTAATGTTACCTTGGTTTTCGTTATGGGTGAACTCAATATACACAAACTCTTGTGATTAGGGGTTTATGGTTTGATCTCCCCTCTAACCTATTCAGCATGGGGTTCTGATTCTATCTGCCGTTTGCGCTACCATCACAAAAGCTACAAAGAATGATAAAACCCTAAAATCAAGTTTTTTCCTTTCTTCCACTTATGTGGTGATTTAACAAGGTATGCACATTTATGCTTTGGATTCCAATATTATTTTGATATTTTATAAGAGAAAAATGTTTCTGCAGTTAATGCAGATAAGTTATCTTCATTTACTTCTAAAACGATGTCATTTTGGGATTGAAAGATTGAAAAATTATAATTATAAAGACTATAATAACTCTGAAATAAATTAAAATTATAAAAACATTATGATTTCCGCCCAAAACGACGTCGTATTGAGTTTACTGCAGATAACTTATCAGAAAAAACGAATCCATTTTATAATTATTTACATGATTTAGAATATTTTAAATTTTTCATTGCACTTATATGATTACCATATAACCTGTTCCGTTTTTATGTGTCAGTTCTTCAATCAATTCAGTGATGATGATTGGAGACGCGAAGACAAGATTGATTGGTTGATTAGGCTATATTCCACTCACTCTCATGTGTGTGTGCACAAGAAATATTAAACTTTAAACCCATTATTTATTAGCATAAAAGTAAAAATGAAAAAAATTAAGGAGGAGATGAAAATGGAAATAGGAATTCTAGTAGAAACAATGGATTATGACAAGATTGATTGCAGATCAAAAAGGGTGTTCGATTGATTTTATTCAAGGAATCAATGGATTATGACAAAACAAACATGTTAAGATATGATTGACACTAACCGCAGCCAATCTGATATTCTATAGCATAGACAAAAAATATGCATCTTTTAATAGATATTACAAAGGAAAATTTATTAAGAAAAAGATAATAAGAAATGATACAAAATCTACAAAGGATTAAAAAAAAGTATACACGGTAAAAATATCTACTCATGCCCAGTGGCGGACCCAGGATATTATGTTTATGTCCGCACAATTAGTGGCGGGGGTTCGGGGGCAATAGTTGCTTTATGTACAAGGTTATGAACTCGCTCATAATCTAGTTGCTTCTATAACAAGCTACAGGCAATAGTTTGACCAATCATTCCCCCTAAATGTTACCAATCCTCCAAAACAAATATGAGAATAAACTCCAGTACATCCATACATCATCATTCTATTTTTATAATGGTGAATAAAAAAGTCAACATTACCTGTACAGAAGGGAAAGCTCTCATCTCTAGAGATTAACTTATTTGAGAATGTCACATCTGCAATCAATCCTCTCTTTTTAAGCCAGAATATAGCATCAAAGCTGAAAGCAAATCGCAATAAAAAAAGTAGTATATGAAACATGAATTAAAGCAAAAATGAATAGAACAACACAATAAAAAATACCAGATAACAACAAAAATAATAGAAGCTAATACCACGTTGGCAGTAGAAGACGACAAAAGCATTCTTCGATTTTTCATTCTTTGAAAATATTGCATTATATCTTCATCATCAATATTATCAAACATATCACGTTCAACATAAGTTAGCATGCATGCGTTAAACCAATTAGTGAGGTGGAGCTTGCCTCAAAAGCCAAATCTGCTTGCCTCAAAAAAATTAGAGTTTTGATTGTAAGCATTTCAACAATGATTCATGATTCATGTTCATCAATCAACATTCTAAGAACATGACAAAGGATCTTTAGAATTCATGATTTTCACATAAGAGTGTACCTTTCTCCATTAGTGCGGAAGAACTTTCTCCATTAGTGCGGAAGAACTTTGATGATGGAACATCGTTTCTCAGAGTCTTTACCTTCTGCTTTTCTTGTATCGTCTATGACAGGGATCTGATACAACTTTTATGGGCAGACTATGAAGGAGAGAATTCTGAGAGATTATCATTGTCAGAGACTCACCACTTTTCACTTTATATAACTGAACCATGTCACCAGTTACAGAATTTCAATTAACTCCGTGTAACTTCCCATTAATGCGAAACGTCAAAACGTCAATTACTATAAATGCGAAACGTTGCCATAATGTAAAACGTCAAAACGTCAATTACCATTAATGCGAAACGTTGCCATAATGCAAAACGTCAAAACGTCAATTCCCATTAATACGAAATGTCAATTACCTTAAAGCCTCTTTTATTATTAATCAAACCAATTGACACATATCACACATGAGACACAAATAGTTTTACATTCTCCCACTTGGCTCATGTCATAAGGTGTCCCTTCATGATTTAATTAACATTAACTTTAATGCGCATTTACTAAGCTAAAGGTTCCATACATTGACGTCATCATAATTCATTATTAGAAATAAAATCAACATGAGTCATAGCGGTTGTATGCTATCAAGTCGGCATAGTCCCTTCCATGTACTACTATATTGACTCTTCTTCCTAACATGATACTTTAATAGGAAGTGTACATTATGTCCAACAATAATGTCTTCATAACGGACCATAATTATTTTCAATATCATCACATATACTTGCATGCATTCATAAATTGAAAATAAGACAATATCAGAAACATATATTCATCAATGAGCTCAGAGTGTAACACTTAATGCATAACTATAATTTTTCATCATTCACTGGCTGACATAATGCCCATTTTATATAGTAAATGTCTTGGGCGATAGTCCCTTCGTCAAGGGATCAGCTAACATAAGATCGGTGCTAATATGCTCTATTGACACTCTATGTTTCTGAACATCTTCTTTAACGGCAAAGTACTTTAATTCCATATGTTTAGCACCTTTGGAATACTTGTCGTTTTTAGAAAAGAAGACTGCTGCGGAATTATCACAATAAATTTTCAGCGGCTTTTCAATATTGTCGACCAATCCAAGCCCTGAAATAAAGTTCCGTAGCCATTTAGCCTGAATCGTGGCTTCAAAGCATGCCACAAATTCAGCTTTCATAGTGGACGCAGCTATTACAGTCTGCTTCGCACTTTTCCATGATATAACTCATTCAACTAAAAGATACAGATAACCACATGTAGACTTTCTTGTGTCTACGCATCCTGCAAAATCTGAATCTGTGTATCCATTCACTTCAAGGTTTTTAGACCTTCTATAAGTAAGCATGTGACCTTTAGTTCCTTCCATTTCTTTTTGTTCCAATTCACTTTTAGGACATTGCATGAGACTAAAATTATCTCCTTTCTGAATTGGGACTGAAGATGATGAGCAGTTTTCCATTCTGAATCTCTCTAGAACTTTATTAATATATGCTTTCTGAGACAAACCTAACAGTCCTTGTGATCTATCACGGAATATTTCTATTCCTATCACATAAACTGCCTCACCCATATCTTTCATTTCAAAGTTATTAGAGAGAAACTTCTTTGTCTCAGTTAAAAGACCAAGATCGTTAGTTGCTAGCAAAATATCATCAACATACAGAATCAATAATATAAACTTGCTCCCACTGATCTTTAGATGTATACATCGATCAATGATGTTTTCTTTAAATCCAAAGGAAACAACAGTATCATTAAACTTAAAATACCATTGCCGTGAAGCTTGTTTAAGTCCGTATATTGACTTCTTAAGTTTGCACACCATGTGCTCTTTATCTTTTTCTATGAACCCCATTGGTTGGTCCATGTACACATCTTCATCTAAATTTCCATTTAGAAAGGCAGTTTTCACATCCATCTGGTGAAAAAGTTTTTTTTTTTTTATAGTCAATGCCATCTTTCTGAGTGAATCCCTTTGCAACTAGTCTGGCCTTGTAACGTTCTAAGTTACCATGAGAGTCACGTTTGGTCTTAAAGACCCATTTACAACCAACTCTCTTGCACCCTCCTGGTAACTCAACAAGATCCCAGACCTTATTCTGTTCCATAGATTTCAACTCATCTTTCATAGCATCTAACCATTTATCACCATTTTCTCCATTCATGGCTTGTGAAAACGTTACTGGATCATCCTGAATACCCATGTCAAAATCAGACTCTTGTAGATATACCACATAATCATTAGAAATAGCAAGTCTCCTTTCTCTTTGAGATCTTCTTAATGCTATTTGTTGTGGTTCTTCTACTATAGGTTCATTCGGTTCATCAACAATGATTTCTTCATGAATAGTGGGATCATCAATTCGTCCTCCATTATTATTGATTGGTTCAATAGCATAAGGAACAATAACTTTACTAGAGCTACAAGGTAATGAAACTTGTACTCTCACTTCATGAATATCCACTTTACGTGGTGTTTCACTCCTACTAACTTCACCATTCTCAATGAACCTTGCATTCCCAGATTCATTAATCCTTGTAGTATGATAAGGACAGTAAAATCTATACCCTTTCGATTTTTCTGGATAACCAATGAAATAACCACTGATTGTCCTTGCATTCAGTTTCTTTTCTTGCGGATTGTAGTATGTAGTTTCTGCCTGACAACCCCAAACATGCAGGTGTCTTATACTAGGTTTCCTTCCAGTCCAAAGTTCAAAAGGAGTCTTTGGAACTGACTTACTGGGAACTCTATTCAGTAGGTACATGGCAGTTTTTAGAGCATAAGTCCACAATGAAACGGGTAAAGAATAATTACTTAACATACTCCTAACCATATCCAGTAAGGTCCTATTACGCCTTTCTGATACACCATTCTGTTGCGGTGTACCGGGCATTGTGTATTGAGCACAAATACCACGCTTTTCCAGAAATTTAGCAAATGGGCCCGGATGTTGTCCACTTTCATCATACCTTCCATAATATTCACCACCCCTATCAGACCTGACAATCTTCACATTTCTGTCTAATTGCCTTTCAACTTCATTAATATAAATCTCCAAAGCATTTGCAGCTTGAGACTTATCATGCAGCAAATAGACATAACCATAATGTGAATAATCATCAATGAAAGTGATAAATTTTTTTCTTTATTAAAGGCATTAACATCAAACGGACCACATACATCAGTGTGTGTAATTTCAAGAAGCTGAGTGCTCCTTGTGGCTCCTTTCTTTGTGTGTTTTGTTTGTTTTTCTTTAATATAATCCACACAAACATTTAAATCGGTAAAATCTAAATCCAGAAGGATTTCATTATTTACCTATCTTTTCATCCTTTCTTTGGAAATGTGTCCCAAACATTTGTGCCACAAGTAAGCGGAACACTCATTAATTAAGGCACGTTTAGTACCAACATTATGATGCAGAGTCATAAGTGTTTCAGCATAAAGATTATCAAGACATAATTTATATAATCCATCACATAAAGTACTATTACCAATCAAATGATTGTACTTGTACAAACTGAAACTACCATTACCAAATTTAAAAGAGTATCCAGCAACATCAAGTTTGGAAATTGAAACTCAATTCCTAGATATACTAGGGACATACAAAGTTTCACATAAGTCCAAATGATATCCACTGTCGAGAATTAAACGATACGTCCCAACAGCTTCCACCGGAACTTTCACTCTATTGCCCATAAAGACAAACTTTTCATTTGGCCTTGTGGATTTTAGAAGAAGAGGCCTCATTCACTTTAAGGGGTCCTCCTCCTCCTCCTTTCTTCTCATGCATCTTACCTTTATACTTTTCAGCTTCTTGATGCTTTACATAATTGACAGAATGATTTTAATAACATGCTCAATGATTTTAATTTTGCCGCAATGCTTGTCATTTCAATAACATGCTCATGCATAGTACGCGAACCATCAAACTTCATGGTGGTCAGTGTACTCATAAGTGTCCCAACAAGAGACTTATCAGCGGTTTGGGAGCGCTCTTCCACAAGTTTCATCATTTCAATGGTACTTTCAGTTTGTGGAAGAGCTGACTTAATGCTTTGAGTCATACATGTCACATACTGACATACTTCACAGATTCAACTATACTAACTTCAATGCATAGATTCAACTATACTAACTTCAATGCACATTAATGTTCGCCTTTGGGGATCCATTAACATACAACATTAACTATAACTATAATGATGCTATATAAATTTCACATAATTTGGCAATGATGCATACCCCTATCATAATTATTTGTCATCTTTGGATGTCCAAATGTGAGGAAATATGCCAACAATACCAACATCCATGTTCATTTTATAAAACAAATAATCAACCTTTGGGTTGATCCCCAACTGTTCTATAATAATGAACTTCAATATACCATAACTATAATAATTATATCATATTATTCATAGCATCACAGTCATGGTAATTGAAATAAAATTCATAATATTTGAAATTAAAATAACTCTTCAAGATTTGGCCACTTTGGTGACTAACAAATCTATCATAATTTAATTTCCAAAACTTTAATATTTCATGGTAATTGAAATAAAATTCATAATATTTGAAATTAAAATAACTCTTCAAGATTTGGCCACTTTGGTGACTAACAAATCTACTATAATTTAATTCCAAAAATAAAATATTTCATAAATAATGATAGGATTAAATTTTCACATTCAATTTTAATCCAACCAATTACATAATTATTCACAGTTTAACATAATCGCCACCGAAAAATAACCAGTTATATTACGGTGCAAGATGGAAAACCGAATGGCATTAAAAATAAAAATAACAATTCATACATACTGTGCGTATCATTCAATAATCCATTCTTTTCAACGTACAGGGACATCAATGGCTTTTATCTTTCAATTTTATTTCTTGAAAACCGTACGGTAGTTATCTTTCATTCAAATCAATTGAAAAAGCTTTGTCATTTTTCAATAATCCATAAAAGATAGAAGTTCCAACTTCTTTCTCCATAACCGTGAATTTGACATTAATAAAGACAGTGAATTGAATTCAAAAACCATGAAGACTTAATCATGATGCACTGTGCATTTCGGTTTCATTAAAAATTGCATAATATGACATTTCATAAAAAAAAATAAAAAAAAAATAAAATAAAAAACACACATTCACGGATAATCGGGAAGTACCTTTAAGCATGATGATCGTGAATCTTGTTTTCCTTTCAAAACTCTAACTTTTCATGAATTAGAAGATCATACATAATTGTATATGGAAAATCACAAACTCTTAAACACAAGCTCTGATACCACATGTAAGCATTTCAACAATGATTCATGATTCATGTTCATCAATCAACATTCTAAGAACATGACAAAGGATCTTTAGAATTCATGATTTTCACATAAGAGTGTACCTTTCTCCATTAGTGCGGAAGAACTTTCTCCATTAGTGCGAAAGAACTTTGATGATGGAACGTCGTTTCTCAGAGTCTTTACCTTCTGCTTTTCTTGTATCGTCTATGACAGGGATCTGGTACAACTTTTATGGGCAGACTATGAAGGAGAGAATTCTGAGAGATTATCATTGTCAGAGACTCACCACTTTTCACTTTATATAACTGAACCATGTCACCAGTTACAGAATTTCAATTAACTCCGTGTAACTTCCCATTAATGCGAAACGTCAAAACGTCAATTACTATAAATGCGAAACGTTGCCATAATGTAAAACGTCAAAACGTCAATTACCATTAATGCGAAACGTTGCCATAATGCAAAACGTCAAAACGTCAATTCCCATTAATACGAAATGTCAATTACCTTAAAGCCTCTTTTATTATTAATCAAACCAATTGACACACATCACACACGAGACACAAATAGTTTTACATTGATGTGCTTGCCCTCAAATCTGCGCTCAAGCTGCGCTGAATGGAAGGAAAGATGCTGAATGGAAGCCAAATCTGCGCTCAAATCCGCTTGCCCTCTTTTGCAGAAAGAAAAATGAGTGAGAGCGTAGGGAGAGAAAGGCTTGCCCTCTTTTGCAGAAAGAAAAATGAGTGACAGAGGTACGGTGAGAGGCTTAGCTGTGAGAGAAAGTATAAAAAAAAAAAATAAAATAAAAAAATTTACAAATTTCCTGTGTCCGCACGTGCGGTCATTTGACCCAACGTGGGTCCGCGCCTGCTCATGCCCATCATATAATTGCTATTTCTTTCTACAAAGTTTTTATATCAGGTATGTCATGTTGATCATCTAGTATCTATGTGTGTTTCTGTTACACAAGTGGGAGAACCAAAATCAAATCCTCATTCATATTAAAGATAATTCTTTTCCAAAATTGTTATTGCCCATATAATGATGTAAATTTGTGCAAATTTATTTGATGTGGCAGCTGCAGCAGATGCAGAGGGGTTCCTGTGAATAGGTACTGAACCAAAAACATTTGCACCGCTGGTGTTTGTTGTGTTTAAGACTGATGAACTAGTACTGCAATTTTATACACCGATTATGAGATTTTTCTGTTACAAATTGTGGCAAGAAAGCAAAAGAAAGAAGATATGGTTAAAAATGTTCACCTAGTGGATGGATATTGACATGCCTCAGTACCTGCAACACAGATCAATAAATTGATAAAAGCTGCTAAACAACCGTTTTTTTAAATAAAGGAATATATATATGAAAAAATGTTTCTGTGAGAATTTTTTAATTTTTTTTCTTTCTCTTCTTTTTATAATAAGACTCATTCACTTTTATGTGAGTATGATAGCAGCAAAAGCAGAAATATTAAACCCATACATATATATATATATATATATATATATATATATATATATATATATATAGGTTATATTTACAAACTTTTTGTTTACAAACTCTTACAAACTACACTAAGTATAACCGGTCATACTTCAATCAATAGTGTACGACCGGTCATACTTACTGTAATTTGTAAAAAAAGTTTGTAAACGGACCCTTCCTCCATATATATATATGGGTTAGGATCATTTTACACCAGTGTAAGTTATACTCTTAATCTTGTTTGTTAACCCCACTTTTATCTAAAGGCTCAAATTTTTTAATAAGTGGATCAATGATCAAGATTGAATATAAGACCTCTAACTCTTACACCGGTGTAAGAATATCCTGCCCCTATATATATATATATGTATGTATGTATGACAATGCTATTTATACAATCTATGTTTATATATAATGTATCAGATCGCATGACCTTATTTAAAGTACGTATATACATTAGTTTATTTATTTTTTAATTTTTTAAAAACTAAAATTGTGATAAACAGGAAAACCTTAAGACACTGACTAGACATCGGAAGCTTTTAAGATAGGGTCTCCAATAAAGTAGAAAAAGAAAAAAAGCTTCACCTCTGCATCACTCAGTGGCACTTTTGTTGTTCCTAACTCCCCAAGGCACTTTCAAAGATGCTGTAAAAAGCTTATTTTATTTTTCTCTTGTCTGTGCAGAATGGAACCCAAGAATCCTCCACTGGGATACGTCTGATTTCCTATCAAAGGCACTCTACCTGTGCATCGGTTTGGTTTCTAGTAGAGAGTACTCCTAGTACTAGTTTTCTTTTCTAGGCTTGTACATTGTGATTTGCGTTTCTTATTTTTAAATTAAGAATTGTCGCATAACCTTTTCCTATAACGTGTACCTAATTTTTTTATGTCACGACAATAAGAGTCATAATCGCGTATGTTAAGATTATAAGAACGTAGAAAGATATATTTACAAATTTTTTGTTTATAAACTCTTATAAATTACACTATGTACTAGAGGTAGTACATTCCAGCACACAGTGTACTACCACCCCTAGTACATAGTATGGTATGTAAGAGTTTGTAAAAAAAAAAAATTGTAAATGTAATCTTTCCCTATAAGAATTTAAGTATAGATAGGAAAGAAACTCAATAATATTGTATATTGATGTGATACAAAAGATGAAGCAGTAATTCCTATTTATACTAACTATAAAATTCTAAAATGAAGAAACAAATAATGAAATATGAGATGTATATTAAGATCTAATCAAGAAATTAAACATATCATCTACATATTCCAATAGTAGAAGCCTTACTTGGGTTAGTGCTAGTGATGACAGCAGTTCCACCAAAATTGCAGCTATTTGGAACAGGATTCTTTTGATAATACTTATTGAAGGCATAAGAAGAATGGTCATGGATAGAATTTGGGTTGTAACAGCTTCCACCAGGTTGAATTGCAGAACAATTAACACCACCATATCCACAAGCATAGTCCAATGCAACTTGTAAAGCTATCTGTGAGGCTGTTGGACTTGCAATGCACCAGCTTACCCCTGAAGACACTGAGGAATTTGCTGAGGTTGGAGTAATAACTGGGAGTGTGGAGGCTGGAGAAACTGTGTCTGGGTTGGAATTAGGATTCGAGATTGGAGATGTTGAAGTGGTGGGAACTAAGTTGGGAATTGTAGTTATTGGAGTGGTAATATCCTTTTGAGTGAAGGAATTTTGGGCAGTGAATTCTAGTTTTTGCACTTCATGCCTTAGTACATTCACATGTTCGGGTTCTTCCTTCTCTGTGCTACATGAACCTGTATTTGATATAAGAATTGAAGTAAGGTTAGTTTGTTATTTTCTGACTAAAATCATGGAAAGAGAAATGGATTTGAAATCAAATTTAAGGGCCTGTTTGTTATAAGAAAACGTTTTCTGCTTTTATTTCTAGTTTTCACTAATAATTACAAAATATCATCTCTTTCACTTTGTTTCTTATTTTTAAATATTTGTGCAGTTCTATACAAATCTTTAAAAACAAGAAACAAGGTGATGCATTTTCTTTATTATTAGTATTATCAACAAATGAAAGCTGAATACATTTTCTTTAACCAAAGGCATTTAAAGCTTTTTCTTTCGTAGGGGTTAATAGTGCTAGCTGGATTCAAATTGTTCATATAGCATTCAACCTGATATGATACCAAAATTGCTTCTATTCCTTAGAATGAAAAAAAATACTGTCTTATCCTTTTATATTTATAAAGAGGTTGTTTCGAGTAGGTTATTTCATAAATTTGAACCTGTTTCGATCACCTAGGAATAACTTTATCAGTACCCACACTCTGGCTTCTAGTTGGAAAAATTTGAATAATTGTATTCAAAGTAATTATTAGGCCCTTAGCCCTCCTCATTGTTAAAAAAGCCAAGCTTATCATAGTGCATCTAAATAGGCCATTACAGACAAGTAGGGTATTCTATGCATAGGTAGACCTAAATGTATGACTCAAAAAAGTTCGACCCTTTTATCTTTTCAGCAAACGGTGGGATTGGAGAAAGATTGGATACAACTGCTCTATGTGAAACTCCAGAAAGATGAGCAAGAAAAATACTTGCTCAAATATCAGTATGGGATACCTATGTAATTGCTTGAAAGAACTGGTTGAAATTCTGCCAAGCAGGCTTAATAAAATAATCAACGAATTATAGAAAAGACAGCATTATTATTATTCTATAAGAAAATCATGGACAGAATAAAGTGCTTAATTGGTAAACTATATTGAAACATAAATAACCCAGTAGAGGGACAAATAAATTAGAAAAATATAATTGTACTCAATTGGTCCAACAGGTATATCTGTTCAAGTTGAACAACAAGAACAAAAAAAAGAAAAAAAGAGAATAAAGCAATTTAGATGCCAAAATTCAATGTAGGAAATGCATTTTGTGGTTAAGGAATTCAGAATATATTCAGTTGCTCCAAAGAATCTAGTGGTCAAAAGAGAAAAGTAGAGAATATATGCAAAAGATAAAGAATACTAAGGGAATCAATTGAAAACAGAAGAAAATAATGGGAAACAAAGATAGTGAGCAATGAGAAACATTATCTAAAACCAGAAGCAATTGAACAACCTTCAGAGTAGAACTGAAGGAGCTAAATCAGCAAAAGGGAAGAAGAAAAATAAACAAAAAAAGAGAAAGGAAATTACCAGAACAGAGGAACTGACCCGGTACAAGAAGTAATACAAAGTAGTTTAAACTCCTTTTCATCTTTAGTCTTAATGTTCTGCTTCTTCTTCTGATTTGTCACTTGCTCCTTCTCTTTCTTACTTCTTCTTCAATGCGGTTCCCAAGTTATACTAGTTCTTCCTTTGAAGCAACTTGAGAGAAATGAAGATATCATAAACTAGATATGGTTAATGATCATTGGGAAAAAAGGTGTTTTGTGGGCTAATCATGTAAATAAAAATATATATATTTGTAGACTATGTGCAGTCTAAGAGAAAGAGAAGGAAAAGATTTGAGAATGAAAGACATGGTGTGTAGGATAGTGCAAGCAAGAGAAGGAGCAAAAAGGAGGGAAAAGGTAGGGAAGGGGGTTGAAAATTAAGTAAAGAAGGAATTGTTTGGAATTTTGTTTCAGTGTGTTGGCTGGTTAGTGATGTTGTAATGATGGTGATGATGTGTTAATTTCCTTTCTCTATTTTATACATCTCTTTTTTAATGTTTTATAGGACTTATTTTCATTACTTTTTCTTCTTCTCTTCCCTTCCCTCATTTCCTTTTTCTTTCCCCTTTATTCTTGGCAGGTAATAAAACTTGGTACCCTGCTTGATAATTAACCAATAATATGATGTATAACTCAAATATATTATTTTGCATGTCTTCAATTATGTAAAAATTTAAACTGCAAGTGGCGCTTTTGCAATTGGGAGAAGAAAGAGACATATTGTCAATAATCATCTACTGTAATAACATGTGTGCTTTTTCTTCTTCTATCCTCTTCTATTTTCTTTTGTCCCTACATACTTATGTTTATACAGCAAGGGAAAAATAAGTATCTCTGCTCATAGTAGTTGAGACATTATTGTTTTTAATCAAGGTCTGATATAGTTTCCAAGTTATTTGACTGTGACTTTTACGAGAAGGGGTGTGTCATTTTAGTTTAAAAATTTCAACTTTAAGTTTCCATGATGGTTGTAAAGAAAGATGGCCAAAGGATGCACAGCCCAACTCATGTACTATGTCAGAATAATTTGTCCCTCAGATAAGTCGAACTTTCTTGAAATGTCCCAGCTATAGAAGTCACTGATTTCCAACTGCAACTTAGTCTTATAAACAGTTGGGAATCAATCTTAAGCACCCCAACTTACATTGATAATTTCATACCTAGAAGAATCAAGAACTTGCCATGATTATTTGCAATTTTACCTTCTTTTAGTAAATGGGATTTACCCTTTTTTTTTTCATGTTTAAGCTAAAATGTCCTTTTTAATTGGAATGAAGGTATAGAACCAATAAAGGACAATGCTCATTTGATGAGAAACTTGTGCTTCTTAGCTGGAGGAATGATCATAAATGAAGGTCCAATTGGTATAGCTGTAAAATAATTTTAGCAGGAGAAATAGAGAGGTGAAAGAGCAAGAGACTAGCATTTTTATTGCCATTATAATCTGGAGAAATTTCAGCTTCTCGTATGGGTGGACCATCTCATGATCTGCTATGGTTAGAAACTGAATTGATTTGAGTTAGTGGAAGTTCACCCCAAAGGAAAAACCATCCAAAGATCTTTCCTAATCTGCACTTTAGACCAATTGAATTTGAAATACACCTATTGGGATAATATAATATTAGGCCCCTCCTTGTTCTTAATAATGACACTTTTTGAATTTTACTTCATATAAATTATATTAAAGTTAGTGAACATGGAGAGATAACTACAATTATTAGAGGCCTATAATGCATGGACACTCCCAAAGTGATGGTATTCATTAGATCACATAGTTACGTATACTCACTTATCACTTAAAAACAAGTTAGTTCATATAAAACAAAGTTTTGTTATTATTGTACCCGTAACATAGTTTTTTAAAACTTAGTCGTACCATATCCATGCCACTTAGTTGCAGGCCATTTTCCACTCCTTGATAACGAATAACCTTTCATTATGACAAAGCCAAGGATTCTATTGAGAAATTTGAGCATTAATCTTTGAAAAAGTGAGCACTTTTTTCTGGCTCTCCCCGCTACCTACCAAAAAGAATATGTATATGAAAATGTACAAAATTGTCAAAGCACCAGTCTGTGCATATAAGAATCTTAATAACATTGTTAAGATTATGAAAGGTGATTTTATATGAATGAATTTTGACTGTTATGAATATCTACAGTGGTTTAGTCAGCTTCTCCTGATTTTCATGTCAAAGGGGCACTAGTAGTGGTGAACTCAAAAAATTTTATTTATGTGCGCATATTTAGTGAAGAGAGTTTGGAGACAGTGCCTCCGAAAAAAAGATTTAAACAAAGTTTTAAATGCATTAAAAATAAAAGAATATTAACAAAAAGGAATTTATATCCCTCATATTACATGAACCAAATTTGTCATGTTAAGAAAAAGACAAGACCAATTTATTGAATAATATGTCATATCACTTTCTTTAATATTATATAATTTGTCTTGTTTTTTTCTTAACATGACAAAAAGTTTCGTTCATATAATATGAGCGATGTAATCCTCAAAAAAAAAAAAAAATAACTTCGACCTAACATAAAAAAATAGTAATCAACTTTATGATATAAAAACATTAAAACATAAGCAATAAATAAGATGTGTTTTTTTTCTTAGTACCTGTGCTTGTATTCCTGGCAACACAGCCACTAAAATTGTTTTTTGAGTGACATTCCTAATTAATTAAAAAATATATCTCTTCTTTACTACAAAAAAAATATATGACCAAATTTATGTGTGCACTTTCACACATTGACAACCAAATAGGTTGGGCACCAGTGACACAATGATGTGGTGTAGGTGCAGAAACTTTCACGCTTAAGTCTGTTTGGAACTAAAATAACAAATAGCTTAGATGGGTAGAAGACCCTACAATTATAACCATATCAAGATAGAATAATCCTATGTTATGATGGTGTGATCAAGGAGTGTCTTATAAAAGATATTGGCTCATTTTGTATTTGTGGGACAAGCATTGAGTGGGCATGAGCATTATACCACATGGTAAGCCCAATGGACCGGTCCAAAACACAAACTAAGCAATAAGTCATAAAAAAGATGAGTTTTATAGATCGAAACCATAAAAAGATTTTGAACTACAACATCTAAGCTCGATAGAAATATAAGTTTTAATCATTTTATTCTTGTTAGCTTTAAAATGTTAAGTTTATCCCTTTAAATTAAATTTCGAAGTTGTTTTATTTTTGTTCAAAATAAAAGTTGGAGCAACTTATTTCAATTTCTAATGATTTTCATTTATTAAGTAAAATGTAACAATATTGACAAATGTAACATATTTTAAATACGGTTGTCATATAAAAAAATTGAAAACGCTATTTATATATATTATTAATAAAAATTAAAATAATCTTGATCAAGTGATATAAGATCTTGATAGTGAATCTTTTCATGTGTATTTTACGTGATAGAGTCAAGCAAAGAGAAAAAGAGACAAAGACTATAAACAAAGACTTGCAATTTTTTGACAAAATTCCACTAAGGAGATTCTATTTAGAGTCTTTATGGGTCTCTCTCTCTCTCTTCAGATGATCTTATCATGTAAAAAACTCAAATGACGAATGAGACAATCCAATTTCTCTTAACCCCTCCCCTTCTATTCCCTCGATAACCCACTCATGCTTACCTTTTTATTGCCATTATAATTTGGAGAAATTTTAGCTTCTATTCTATCATAGGTGGTACATCTCATCACATGCATATGTGCTTAGAAACCGAAATGATTTGAGTTAGTGAAAGTTCACCCAAAAGAAACCATCCAAAGATCTTCCCTTGTCGGCACTTTAGACCAATTGAATTTGAAAGACACCTATGGGGATAATATAATCATAGGTCCCTCCGAGTTCTTAATAAAGGCACTTCTTGAACTTTGTTCCATATAGATTATATTAATGCTAGTGAACTTGGAGCAAGAACCACAATTATTGGAGGTCATTTTCACTCCTTGATAACGAATTATCATCTCCCTTGATAAAACCCTGGATTCCATTAAGATTTTTGTGCTTTTTTTATCTTTGAAAACAGAGAACACCTTTTTCTGGCTTCCTCTCCTACCTACCAAAAGAATATTATATACTTACCAAAAAAAAAACAAAGAATATTACATGGCATGTACAAACTTGTCGAAGCACCAGTCTGTGAGATATCAATCTTACTAGAATTGTTTAAGATGATGAATTAGATTAATGCAATTTGACCGCAAGGAATCTCGAACTAGGTCTCGACCTAAGCAATTATGAATTTTTTAGATGGAAACCATAACAAGATTTCGAACTTCAACATCTGAGCTGAAACAGTAGAATATAGATTTTAGGGAGTTATTAATTCTATGTTGCATAAGATATATATCTTATGTGGGTGAAACAAAGTTGTGGGGCTCACAATTTAAAAATAAATAAATAAATAAATGGACACAAGATTTCATGAGTGTACAACATAAGATAGTTGTCTTATGTGACATAAGACAACTATTTTCCTAAGTTTTAATATAGTAATTTTATTTATTCGTAGTAACTTTTGTAAAATCTCAATTTTATACCTTTAAATTCAATTTGATGTTGCTCTATTTGTTCGAAATAAAAGTTGGAGTAGCTGTTTTTTTAAAAAATAAAAATTAAATTGGAGCAGCCTATTCAAATTCAAATAATTTTCTTTTAATAAGAAAATATAATCATATTTACCAAATTAAACAATATATTCACTTCTTATGATGTTCAATCCCGACTCTCGTTACAGGACAAAATGTTCACATCACATAATATCTCCAAAATCTCTCTGTCTCTCTTTCCTAATCATTCTCATGATCATTTGTGCCATCTTACACCTTCTAGAATCTTTCATAATCACTCTGCCTCCTTGAGAAGCTTGAAGAACAATAGGCACCTTACTGCTGACTTGGGCAAAAAGTGAGTTAGGGAGTTAGCCGCCTTGCCAGCTGTTGGATCTTGTTTTTCTCCAACTTTATATCTCTGGGACAATCTTACATTTGTCTGGTTTGGCTTCTATACCCTTACGGGTGAGTTCACAATAATTTCCAGGCTAGAACTCTGAATGCACATTTGAGTGGATTTAGGTGCATGTTGTAAGCTCAGAGTTGTGCGAAGAACTAGGAAAGGTTGTCCACGTGGTCCCCAAAGTTAGTGGTCTTTTCTAGCATGTCAGCAATGTAGACTTCAATGACTTTGTTGATTTGCTTCTCAAAGACTCTATTCATCATTTGTTGGTAAGTGCTCTAGCATTTTTAAGGCCAAAGGGAATTACTGTGTAACAATAGCTGGCCTTCTTAATGATGAAAGAATTCTTCTCCTCGTCTCCTGGGTGGATGCATAGGAATATGGTTTTAGCCCAAGTAAGCGTTCATGAAAGAGAGATTGAAAGTATGAAGAGTTATTGACGAGCTGGTCTATGTTAGCCAATACATATGAGTCCTTTGGACAGGCCTTGTTGAGGCCATATAGTCCAGGCACATGCACCACTTCCTATTGAAATTCTTCACCAAGACGACGTTGGAGAGCTAGGTGGTGTATTAAATTTCATGGATGAAGTTGGAGTCTATGAGCTCCTTCAAATTCTCTTCTATGCCTTGCCTAGGTTTTGGGTCAATCTTTCTTTCCTTCTAGGAGACCGCCAAAATAGATAGACAAACATGGCAACAAAATTTCGGATCTATACTTGGCATGTCGAATGGCTTCCAAGAAAAATGGTCTCTATTCTCCTTGAGGAAAAAGATCAACCTCTCTTTAAGTTCAGACTTTAGAGCTCCACCGATCTTCGTGTGTTGGGCTGGAATTTCTCCAAGAATCATGTTCTCCAGCTCCCCCTTAGGTTCTGGCCTCGTTTGTTGTTTGGTTTCGTGCATATCCAGCTCGACTAACATGACAAGACTATCTTTTGGTCTAACCTCTTAGCTTTATCCCTGGTCAGTTTTCAATGACAGATCTACGGTGGTGAGGATGCTCTCGTTGTGGTGATCTCCATGGCATCATAGTAGTAGGTTCACAAATTCTTTTGATCACCTTTTAACAAAGATTACTTCGTTTCTTATAATAACCCACATCAATAAATTAAGTAAATTGGATTTTGCCATAATTTATCAGGTAAATAATTAGATTAAAAATCTAATTATCATATATAAATTAGATACAAAAATCTAATTTATTACAAAATAAGTAACTTTTAGATAGAGGTGCAATTGTTGTAAGTTTTATGGTGAAAATGCAAATTAGGCAAAAATATCCAAAACTGACAGATAAAACAGGTAAAAGTTAGATATATAAAATTTAAGAAACTAGAACACAATTTTAGAAATCCTGAGTCATTTGGCTAGAGTAAGTAAGAAATGAAGTTCAAATAGAAAATTACCATGTTTATTAGTGTAACCAAATACCCACTAGCCACTTAAGTGTTTAAAGAAAAGAGAGAAGGAGACTCAAAAGCTTACATTTTCCCTTCTTCTTCCTTGTTCTTCCAAAGCCTAAACCACTTCAAATTTTCTCCTCTTTCACTTCCACTACTCATTTTTGGCTAGGGTTGATTGCGGAGAGAGATATCCTCCCCCCAACCATTTGAAAATTTGGGGAGATTTGGTGTTTTTGGGTGTTTCGAATGCATTGGTACTTGGAGTCTCCTTCCCCTTGCATTCTAGGATGACTCATGGTAAGTTTGCACCACTCAAACCTCATTTTCATGGATTTTTAAGATTGCTAGGTTTTCCATGAATAGTAACCCAAAAGTGTGATGATTTGGCATGGATTGTATGGTTGATGCATGATGTTTCATTTTGTAGAGTTGGTCCCAATGAGGTTGTAAGCGTTTCTCACCAATTGGAATCCACACTTATGCAAGTTGGAGAAATGTGAATTTTTCACATAGTGGCAAGTCATGGAATTATGGTTTAAGAATGTGTTCTAGCCAAATGCTTAGTGATTTATGTGTTAAGCGATATCTTAATCACAATTCCACATGTTGCTATAAGTTGCTTGTTGTGGTTTGTGTGGTTGAGAGCTCTACCAATAGAAAAGAGCAATTTTAGGAAGTCTACAATACAGGTAAACCTCTGGACCTTGGGGTCGATCCACTTGTGTGTTCCACCATACCCCATTGGGGTAATGGTTGTTTGATAGAGATGCATCATGGTACATGGCATGATAAAATGTATTTTAAGATGATTGAGACTATGATGTTAAATGACATGTATGATAGTATCTATGGATCCAGTAAAAGATGTATTTATGTTATTGCATTCCATGGACCTAGCAAAAGTTCATGTGGTATGAAGCCCAACAAACCTAGCAAAAGTTTATATGGCTTGTAACTAAGGAGACCTAGCAAAAGTCTCTTGAAGGCAATGCATGGTATGGACCATCCTTGGGCCTAGCAAAAGTCCTTGGGTTTAATTCTTATGAAACCTAGCAAAAGTCCTATAAACAGATAATGACAGAACAGTATGAGATGATGAAATGTATGATATTCTGTTATGATATTATGTATGCTCTTGAAGTGAACTATAGGGTAGAGTAATCTCCAAGAACTTTAATTTACTGAGATTTATATCTCACCCACGTTATGAGGATTCATTTCAGGTACCACCACTGATAGTGAGGGAGTTTCCCAAGGCAAGAAGCCAAAGATAGCTTGATGCATGATGATTTAGCACATGATGATTTTTGTTTACTTTAAACAGGTTATTTGGAAACTATTATGAGTATGTTGCATTTTGGTTGCCTAAGAGCTGTATTTTGGGTAAAAGAACCATGAACATGAGTTATGTAATTTAAACATTGCATTATGATTTTTTTTTTTTTTTTTTAAAAAAACCCATTGCATTATGATTATGTAATATGAGGTTCAATGAATAAGGTCTATTTTCCAAGGCGGATGGACCCATTATATGGGTCCCGAGCAAATTTCAAATTTTAAGAAAAGAATCACAATACATAGATAAGAATCGCATAAGCCGACCAAAATATACGATTTGTTTGACTATAATTCAATAACAGCATTCAAAATTGCTGGGATTTGTATATCTGTCAAGAAAAAGAAAATGCTTGAAATAAAAATACATAGCACGAAAGTAAAATTTCTTTCATTTCTCTCTTTTTCTTTCCCCAAATGTTATACTTGGTCTTGAACTATTGAAAGACATTAAGCACAAATTACAGTCGCCCTAGTCATGAAAATAAATAATTCAATTTACCTTGTTATTGTTATAGAATGTCTTGGTATTGTCCTCTAAAATCTTCTCATATTCTAGGTAACTTAATTCGAAAATATGCGGTGCCTACTAAAACTTGTGTAACATTGAAGATGAAGGTTATGCCATTTTGTTAATGATGGTTCTGGCATTGCAACATCATCGTCAAATGACGGACAATAAGTACCGTTCATGAATGATGCAGCAATGACAACAAAAAGGCCTAAAGCAATAATAGCACCAACTACACCACCCACAACTTGCCCTTGAACACCTGTTAATTTAAATTGTAAGAACAGTGATCTCTGGTGGTGCTAGTGGAGGGAGGATCGACCCTAACGTTGAGAGAATCTCAAATTGACCAAGAAGGACCACAATGGAACCGGAAGAGGCTAGTTGGCGTAATATTACATATGTTACACTAGCGGTCCCACTACGCATGCAAATACCATGTTGCTTCCTCCTTGCAATGTTTAACAAACTTTCTTCCACACATCATCCCGAGCTTACTTCTTTGGCATAAACACTAAGAATAGCATTATCCCTCGTCACAATTATTGGTGATTTTGGCTTGTTTTTTGATCCACTCCCTTTGCTGCCGAAGAAACCGGGTTGTGAAGATATTTTTTGGATTACATCCGAGTATTCTCACAGCCGATAGCCATGAGACTAGCCCCTCGCTCCGGGTCAGCGCACAAAGCGGTAAAGAGCTGTAACATCAATGTGCAACCTAATTGAATTTAGCTTCTTCTTCTTCTTTCTCTCGCTTTGGTTTATTGCCTTGGACAAATTGCAGTAACAAAAGAGCAAATAGCTCTTTCGCCACATGGAAGGTTAAGTAGACTACGACAACAAATTTATTGATCCCAACAAAATGATTGAATTTACAACGGAGTTAAGTAGTACCAACCCCACCAAAAACTGTTTATTGCATTAATCTACCTAATTCACAATAACTAGACATCATGTCCATTGCCTCTCCACAATAGATATCTAATGTCATTCCACTCCGGTTCAGACCACGTCAATTCTCATCATCATCCTACAGGGATACTTAATATTAGAGGTGTTCGCGATTTGTATTGGATCGATTTTGAAATTATCTGATCTAATCCCTTTGGTTTGATCATGTAATCATCCATTCAGTTTGAATTTTTTTTCAAATCCAATCTTATCCTATCCAAAAAAATTTGCTTTGAATTAGATCGATTTTTGATTTTTTTAAAATCTTAAAATTTATTTCATGATTATTGTGCAAATAACTTCTTTTGTATAATAGTGTTTGTAAAAAAAATAAAATTGAAATACAAAAAGCATCAATAAACGATAATATAAAAAAAAAAATTTGAACAATGAAATATAAAGCTCTAGTCAGATAAAATTTTATTGATGAGATGTGACTAAATTTTTTCTCAGATTTAATTGATGAGTTAATGGATCTTGAATTTATAAATTTTTAGACTATGATTGAGAAAAGACTCAAATAAATAGAAGGGAATTAATATATTAGATCAATTTGGATTGGATCAATTTTTATCAACTGATTCGAAAACCAATCCAATTCAATTAAAATTTGTGATTTTTTTTGGTTTTCGATTTTTTGGTTTTCGATTATTCGATTATCGGTTTGGTCACCGCAATCTGAATCGGTTTGGATCGGTTGATGAACACCCTAGTTAATATTTAGGAGTCCACATTCCTGTAAAATCTACATCAAACTGTATATCAGCTTATGTTTGTAATTTTTTTATTTTTTTATTTTTAAAATCTGTCGGGGTGAAAGTTTATATTCCTCTTGCTCCAAACAAAAACAACTAGCACTAGAAAAATCGATGCCTAAGTAATACAACAAAATCAACGCATAAGCCAGAACTACAAAAGACAAGTTCAATTCTCTTTGAAGTATGTACAATTGAATTAACGCACAAGCACCTAAATGAAAATAATAGCACCCTAATTCACTTAAACCTGCTACATTAATTCCTCATTAAAAAAGGGGGGAGAAAAAACCAGCAGGATGTATACTGTTAGTGGTTGTGCTTCCAAAATTGATGCAATTGCTTGGATGACAAATCTTGAAAACTACCTGACGGCTGAAGTTCTTCCAAATTCTGTGTCCGGGAAGGATAAAGGTCTGAATAACCCCGACTTGTATATTGTGACAGGGAAGCCTGACTTGGCTGTCCCAGGATGTTATCCCGGGTTCTCTCTGGGAGCGAAGATCTAGACTCAGCTCCATAATCCCATTGAGAAAAGCTACCATGCTGGTCAGAAGAATGACAATAAAATCTATTAAAAATTTAGATAACAGTAGGCTTAATAGGATAACGTATGCCAAGGATAATGGTCACACTTGGGGATAACCTATCCATCAAAAAATTAAAAAAACAGTTGTACGTCATTCCTTTCTATTTTCTGGGAGAATTTTATGGAGAGGAGGCATATCCAGATCAACAATAGCTAACTTTACAGACCATTTTCTCATAATATGCACAATGGTAAATAGCATTCAAACATGAAAGCATTATTTAAGTACACTGACTATTACCATATTAACAATAGCTTTATATAGAAACGATCATTCTTCCTCAGAAATAAAAATGTAAAACATACCTCTTGAATAGAGCTTAAGTTACGACCACCGTTGTATTGAGAAGGTAAAATCTGATCAAAGCTACTTGAAGGCATCATATAACCACCAAGAGATGGGTTAGACAGAAAGTTTCCAGGCCTATAGAAGGAAGAGCCAAGATTTTCATAACCGAATGCATCTCTGGCTGTGGCAGGAGGAAATCTACTCATAAGTAATTCATTTCTATTTTGTGCAATGTTGTACTTCATGTCTACATGAGATTGATTGTATGCATTATTGCCTGAAAATGTTTGAGGTGAATTGGTGGTTGTCATATATGACTGATTCTGGGGCAGGGAACCATATCCTTCTGTGTCAGGCAATTGTTGAAAATGTAGTGAGGATTTCACTGTAAGATCTTGGGGAAGTGCAGATCTGTTAGGTAAAGCAAAGGCGCCTGGCTCCATGACCTGCATGGTTCAACAACCGTCAAGAATATCAATGACACTAATTATCAGGTTCAATTTATCAATAACTTAGTCACGGGCATGGTTCCATTGGCGCCTTTAAGCCTCAAATAATTGATACCAATGCACATTCCTTTAATGTTAACTTTAACTCATTTGGCATTTGATATCTACATTAAGATAATAAAATAAGTTATCCATGGTTTTAAGGTTGAAACAGCAATCAAAGGATGGTTATTGAGTCAGGTGTTTTCACCATCACAAAGAACTTAATCTTAAAACCTAACCAACTATTGCATTCAACATAGCCCCATTACTGTTGCACCATAAGTCCCTGCCCTGTTAAAAAAAGTCCTTGCTCCACCAAGAGCAGCAGCTTCCCAGTAACCCATGTGTTGTCTGGCCAAACCAATGCAGATACCACTTTGCTGATAGGTAATCCATGAGAGAACTACTCAACTTGATATATATATATATATATATATATATATATATATATATATATATATATACAGGAAACCAAACATATATTTTCCTCATCTATTTTTATTGATACAGGATATGTGAGCATCAAGACAATAATACAGTATTTGGATTAGAAATATTGAAATCAGAACTTTTGGGTATCATTAACTTCTTAATAGCCAAGTATATATCAGCATCAAAGATCAAAGACTTGAACCACCTCTTTCTAGCTAATCTTCGATGAAAATTTTTCTAGTGATTAAAACTTCAGTAGCTGACTATTCCAATCAAAGAAAATCGGTTCTATCAATTTATTAGCATAGGGCCATAGGCATAATTACAATAAAATCACACAATTAATGGGCGAGCATAGAAGATTATTCCCTAGCTACCTCGGACATGGAGATGGCAGGATTGCGTATGGATGATACTGCATTATTGTATATTGCAGGTTGAGATTGCGACATGAGGAATGCCAACAAATCACCAGGTATTGAATTTGAATCAGCATGCTGCGCCAAGGTAAATAGGAGGAAATCTCAAAATTATATAGCATTTAAAAGCTTACACGAATGCAAGAATAAGTGAACAGCCATTGAGCGACAAAATCATAATTTGACCACCAAGTACCAACCTATTACTAGGAAAGTGTTAAGCATCATACATTAATACCCAACATTACTATCAAATGCATAATCATATCATACAGCGTATTATTTGCAAAATCTAACCGGCATATCAAAACAGCACAATAACCTGATAAATGCACCCCAACACAAAAGAAACAGTTTAGTCATGCATACAAGGATATATCAGTTTAAGCATCAATCAAACTCTATTTCACAAACATGAAGCAAATCGTGTATGTCATATTGAGACAACACACCAGCATTTCAACAGAAATTTGTTTTCTCTATATATCATATTGATTAGGGACTTATACTCACTGATATTAAATTAATAACATAAATATGGAAGCTCAATAGAGAGAGAATTTTGGGAAAGATATCAGAGTGAGAATCTAGTTGCTTAATTTTTCAGCTGACTTCTATAGTCATGGAAAATGAAAGAAACAAGACAGTTTAGCCAGATCCTATATTGAATAAGAACCTTGGACCATAAAACAAACAATATTCAAATCCATATCACCCAACAGACTGCATTTTCCAAAAAAGAAGTTACATGCTATATTATTTTAGACCATAGGCCATATGCATAGATCTTTATTATGTAGGAAGCCCGCAATATCAACAAGAAAACCAAGATATAGAACTCAAGTTTGAAAGGCTTTAGTGTCACCAGTTCTCTTGGAAAATTAGAATGGTTTCCAATCAGCAAGTCTGGCTTCTTCAAAGGAACTGATGCAGATACCATAGTGTTGTAGTCATGCCCAAGAGTTTCCTCCGGAACAATATACTTCTCAAGCTCTTGCGGAGGAGATGAAAGTATGTCATGGTTTTCATAATCTGCTGTTCCTCTAAAAGCATCAAATCCAAGCTGTTTATCTCCAGGGTATAGAGCACTAATACAGAGAAAATAAAAAAATGAGTTTCAATAGAGATAGCTTAGCATATTAGAAGGTGAAAATGGAAAAGAAAATGCCTTGCGTCCAGGAACTGAGCCGAAGAACCATCTACAGCTGCAGACTTTTCTTCCAAGCCACTTCTAGAAATATGGTTAGATGCAAAAATTGCAGAAGATGCAGAGTTTCTGCCACCATTATATGAACCGAAACTCAAATGTGAACAATTAGCAGCCAAGGCTAGTAAATGATTTGGAAGAACCACAGTAGGGCTATCTTCGGATGATGGCTCTTCCAGTTTGGATTCTCTTATACTTAGCCGGTGGAAATCTGAAGCAGTTGATGACACATCTACAAAGACAACACTAGTAATTTTATTTAAATTATATTAATAGAATAATGACAATCCATTACCTACTCCTGAGAAAAAAAAACAAAGATATTGTGTGAAACCGATAATTTTCCATGTATTAAGAATGCATAGAGCAGCATATCTAAACATTGCTTTCTACAGATTCTGATTCAAGGACAGGAAACTTCTCTACAAAACTTATGTACAGAAGTCAAGAATTATGATAATAAAAAATGAGAATAATCAGATTTCAAATTTCAATGGATTCTATCCAAAAACCAAAGTATTAATAAACTCAATAAACCAAAGTATCAATAAAACTTCTGTGCACGTGGTATTCCCCTTAAAACCTCCTCCAAGTCTTCCCAAAATTGATTCTTATTGGTTAATCGTAGTCCAATTTGGAGGCCATACATACCGAAGATATTCAAAATTAAATCACTCACAAGTTTAGCCAAAATAATCCTTGACACCTTTTCTTCTGACATTAACAACCCTGTCTTAAAGTTTTATCAATCATAATCTCAACTCCATTTTTACTCTTGTTTATACCTGCGTACCACAACTTGAACTCGATACCTTCTACTTCTTTTGTCTTTTCTCCAACCCACTTAGTCTCTGTCAAACAAGCAATATTCACTCTCCTTCAAGCAAAAAACATCTGCTAACTCCCTCAACTTACTGGTTAAGGTTCCTATGTTCTAACTTCCCAATCGCATCCTTATCCATACGACATTTCTTGCTCGCCATACTCGCCCATTTGCATGTTGGGACCTTGTCATACTTGTCAACAAATCCAAGTGAAGATATGGCATCTTTCCTTGGGGCAAAAGCCCTAGGGTCCAATGCAACGCATTCCTAAACAAAAAATCAATGATCTTGTCTCTATCTACGAAAACTTTTTGTCGAGTTATAAAGGCACCTTGCCATCACAAATCATAAACATTCTCCATTTCAACCACCTACCTTGAATTCTATGTGTTGTCTTTGCTTTGGTTTCCCCCATCACTCTATGATTTGATGCCCAATGTTCACCTCCAAAACATTGCTAGTACAAATCTTGCTAAAATTGCATTTCATATACTCTGTCCTACTTCTACTTAACATATAACCATTTGACAAAGCTTCTCTCCACAACCAAATTTGCAATTTACACCACTTCACTCATTAACTAGAATTATATCATCTACAAAATACATGCACTTTGACTTTAGCTTGCTTGGCATATTCCATACTGAGGTAAATAAGTATGGATTCAAAGATTACCCGTGGAGCAACACTATAAAGTTAAAGCCTATTAGGAGAATTTGTTGTTAACTTTCCATGTATTAACAGACTAGTTGCCTCACCATGCATATCATTTATAACTCAATATATGCACACTAACTCCTTTTTCCCCCTCCACATAATGTTCTTGTGGTATCCTATCATAGGCTTTTTCTAAAATCAAATAATTTACAAGCAACAGTGCATATATTAATAATGACTGTTATTCAATCAACTATAACAACTATTTGTACAATGTATTCATCAAAATCAATTTTTTTCTGCTAAATATATATGGAAGCACATCAAGATAGAAAGGAAAAAAAAAACACTAGCAAGACATTCATGGAAACCTGTCTTACCCATTAAATCTTTCTATTTGGTTTTTGTGGGAAGTTGAACCATTAGTGGCATACGAAATTGTCATACTTAATGTATAGTCGAGCACTAACATTAAATGTTAGTGGGTACTATCACCTAAGAAGTGGTCTTGTAAATTATCACTTGTATTAACTAATTCCTTGTGTATAAATAGCATTCTGCTGGGTGCATTTCACTCAAACCATTAAACAGAAAACTAGTTCTATAATTCTATATTTCTTTACATGGTATCAGAGCATATGGGACTGCTCTGACCACTACCACTGCAACCCTCTGATTGTTTCCTAGCCTTCATTGCCATCTTTTTTTCTTTGTTTTCCTGTAACAGCCTTAATTGCTGTTACTTTTAAGGAGAGAAAAAATCCTTTAATCCATAATATTTTTTTTTTCTTCCTCACCACATAAGTTGAACTAAGGATGGCATCTAATGATGAATCCACCACCAATTACATTGCTATATCTGAAAATCCTGCACCCATTGAGGCCTAAATCAGGAAGAAATTGGGAGACGCACTCATTAATAGTCTTGAGAAACCTACAGGTAGTTGCTCTTTGGCATGTTTAGGTAAGGTCACCCTGTCCCAGTAGCAGGAAAATTGCCACTGCAGATGGTACCCTTCTCACAGTCATAGGAATTGAAACCATTAAGCTTACCCCCTTAATTGTCCTTAAAAATGTCCTTCATGTACCTAAATTATTTTCAAACTTGATTTCCATCAAGAAACTAACCATGGACCTGTCTTGCCATGCGTTATTCGATCAAAATTCTTGTATTTTGCAGGAGAAAAATTTGGGGAGGAGGATTGGGCATTCTGATACGAACCTAGTCAGCAAAATAACAGAATTGATCCAGCCTAGGTGACGTGGCTGACTTGGATAACAGAATTGGAGAGATTGTTGAGGAGGGTCTGGTTGGTTAAATAGGGTAGTGTGCATTGGTGTAAGGCATCTTGGATATTTCTTGGACCTTGAACTTGGGAAAGTGTAGAGCCTCTCCAATTGCTCTACATTATCCATTTCTTCTTTCTGCATTTTTCATTATTGTTATTGAATTTTCCATAAAACTACATTGTTCCTGTTATTGTAATGTTCCTTATTGAAACACTGTAACTGTTGGTTCATATCAATATACCATTTCTTGAGGTATTATTCCAATTGTTTCTTCGATTTGTTCTTTTGTTCCCATCAAATTGGTTAGTCTGTATCAATTGGTATCAGAGCTATCCGATCCGGGTAGCTTTGAACCACGCTGGTGTAAAAAAAGATTAAAAAAAAAAATGAGAAATCAATTTTATAGAACGAAGGTTCCTACATTTTCTGGGGAAGAAGAAGCTTGGGGATGGTTGATTCAGCTTGAGCAGTACTTCGAGGCAAAGGGAATTCAGGATAGTGAAAAGCCATGGAAGGCTAGGAAGGCATTCATCGGTCAAGCTCGAATCTGGTACATATATTGGTATAATCCAAAAGTTACTTGGTGGACATTTTTAAAAGCTTTCTTCAAGGAATTTCAACCAGAGGTTTGCTTGGAAGATGAAGAAGATGAAACAGAGCATGAAGTTTTCAACTCTGAACTAAAGTCAGAGGCAAAGACGACACTATTGAAAGAGAAGGAAGGAGAGGAGAAAATCAACAAAATAATTGAGGGAGAAGGTTCACCAACACCATCGCTAGAACAGCCACTCGAAGCGGTGGAGTCATCGACAATAGAGTGTGAGAAAAATTCAGAACAGTTTCAACTAGTTAAGGGAGCTACGCAAGTGATGGCGCTGCCACTTCCAAAGGCGATAGTGATTGACCTACCCTCGTTGCTGGAACCACCGGATTTGGACCTCGGAAGCGGTGGATGGCGACTAAGTGCAGGAATAATGGTGGTTGGAGAGGAAGTTGAAACGCAAGAACAAGACGCATCGGAAAAGAGAAACACAATTAGGTCAATGAAAGGCTTAAGAGATATAGGCCAGATTGCAAGCATAATGGAGCGGGCCCAAAATACTCTCAAAATATTTCTGGACCAACACAAGTACATAAGTGTTTTTTATGTCAACGATGATATTGGGCCAAGCTTACTCAGAACCCAAACAATTAGTTTAGACCCATCAAACCTGAGAGGTGCTAGCAATACCCTAGAAGTTGACAAGACTCTCATCAAGACTGCAAGTGCTAATGTTGACGCTTTAGAGATTGATGTTGCCTTTGATACAAAGGATACTATTTTTGTTTTCAATTGTCAGGTGGGTCTGGGCAGGATAAACACTGAAGTAGTTGCATGTTACCTTGGGAAGCTTCGATTTGATCATTATAGGTCCATTAAATTACAAGGAGATGTGACCCATGAAGAATTGGAGGCTGGTTCTTCAAGTAGAGATAAAACTATGGTTAAATTTGTGGAATTTTGCAGGGAATATGCTTTTGCCATCTTGGAACAATGTCAAAAAAGATTTTGCATAATTCATGGTGAAAAACAGAATATTTTGAATGTTGGATTTTCTGGAAATTATGGAAGGGGTGAAGAACAAGAATGGGCATTGTTAGATTATGTGAAACAGGGGCTGGTTTTGTTTGAAGCAAGGCAATTTTCCATTGTCATTAATGTTTTTCATCAACTTGATGAGGGTGTTGTGTCTACTAATGAAAATCCGATATTTGAAGCTCGTGTTACTTGCTATGCAAAAACAAAGGCAGAGACACTTATTTACAAATTTGCAAATAAGGTTTCAAGTGCAAAAGCAGAGTGGGACCCTAGTGGGCACTCTTATGTTTTAGATATCCGTTGGCCTATCTTTTTCACACAGTGGGATCCCAGTGGTGGAGGTTACATAGCCTCGTGCATTAGCTGGCCATTAAATTTCAAGCAATGGGATCCCGAAAAATGATCACCACCTTGAGGACAAGGTGATTATTACGGGGGGCGTATTGATACGATCCTAGTCAGCAAAAGGGTATTCTGTTAGAAGGTGCTACACAAGCAGGGAGTGGAATTGATCCAGCCTAGCTGACATGGCTGACTTGGATAACAGAATTGGAGAGATTGTTGAGGAGGGTCTGGTTGGTTAAATAGGGTAGTGTGCATTGGGGTAAGGCATCTTGGATATTGCTTGGACCTGGAACTTGGGAGAGAGTAAAGCCTCTCCAATTGCTCTACATTATCCATTTCTTCTTTTTGCATTCTTCATTACTGTTATTGAATTTTCCATAAACCTACATTGTTCCTGTTATTGTAATGTTCTTTATTGAAACACTGTAATTGTTGGTTCATATCAATATACCATTTCTTGAGGTATTATTCCAATTGTTTCTTCGATTTGTTCTTTTGTTCCCATCAAATTGGGAACAAGACGGCCTCTGCTTTCTTGAGACCACTGGAGTAACCTTTTTGACAAGTGACCAAGATGAGAACTCCATCAATTCTGATCAAACCAAACAGATCTAGCTCCATCATCAACACCTTGAACATGCATCATTTCAAATCATCAAATGCATGTACCCTTTCTTGTTTTAAAAAACTAACCTTAATGATTTTCACAATGAAATTTGTGAATTTGTGAAGCACAAGCGTGTAACTTTTCCAATCAGCAAACAAGAAGCCTGAAGCCTTTCGATCTTGTTCATAGCGATATATGGGGACCATCCTCTACCCCTAATGTTTCTGGTGCCAAGTGGTTCGTAACTTTTATTGATGACTGCACCAGAGTAACTTGGATTTTTTTGATGAAGCACAAGTCTAAAATAAATACAATTTTGCCCAATTTTCACTCAATGATCAAAAACCAATTTGGCACCAATATCAAAAAATTCAGAACGGACAATGCCAAGGAATACTTTAATCTTGTTCTCTCTCCCTTCTTTTATAAGGAGGGAATCATTCATGAATCATCTCATGTCTATACCCTGCAACAAAATGGGGTAGCAGAGCAGAAAAATGGGCATATCTTGGAAAAAACTCGAGCCCTATTGTTTCAAAGCAAAGCTCCTAAACATTTTTGGGGAAAAGCAGTCCTAACAACCACATACCTCATAAATCGTCTCCCAACCAAAGTCTTAGACCTCAAAAGCCCATGGATGTCCTAGCCTCCTTTTACCCTTATATAAATCTTACCAGTAACCTTTCCCCTCACATTTTCAGTGTGTATGTTGTTATGTTCATATCCATTCCAAAAATAGAGGCAAATTGGACCCAAGAGCCTTAAAGTGCATCTTCCTTGGCTATTCATCTACTCAAAAAGGGTATAAATATGGAAAAGTAGCTGACAGCCCACAAGCAGGTCTGAACATTAATTATGACATTTCAGCTTCCTAGAGAAGTGCCTAGGAAAGTAGAAGACAGCTAGGCTGAATATGTTGACTTTAATAGAGCTAAATATCAACACTCCCCCTCAAGTTGAGCTGTATATGTTGATCATGCCCAGCTTGCTACTTAACTCCTCAAACTTGACTCTTGGCAGCGCTTTGGTTAGGACATCAGCCACTTGAGAATTGGAGGACACGCGATGTAAGGCAATGATTTCTGTTTCTATTTTATCCTTGATAAAATCTCTATCAATCTCCACATGCTTAGTACTATCATGATAAATTGGATTTTTTACTATGCCAATAGTTGCCATGTTGTCACAGAAGATTTGCATAGGTGAGTTGTGATAGAGTTTTAATTCCTTTAGTAATCTTAGTATCCACATTTCTTCATAAATTCGAAGTGCAAGAGCTCTGAATTCAGCTTCGGCACTGCTCCTTGCAACAACAGGTTGCTTCTAGCTCCTCCATGTTACCAAGTTTCCCCATACAAGGGTGCAATAGCGGTGGTGGACCTTCTGTCAATCATTGATCTAGCCCAATCTGCATCGGAATAAACCTCAACATCCCTATTGCAATTTTTGGAGAAGTATAGCCCTTTTTCCCGGCTTTTTTTTCAAGTACCTCATAATTATGTACACAACTTCCAAGTGTTCTTTTGTTGGTTTGTACATGAACTGACTAACCACACTAACAGGGAAGCAAATGTCAAGCTGAGTATGGGTTAGATACATGAGCTTTCCGACCAATCTTTGGTACCTGTTGATATCTACTAGAGGACTTTCTTGAGCCAGTCCAATCTTCTAATTGCCTTCCATAGGTGTTTCAGTAGGCTTACACCCTAACATACATGTCTCTTTAAGAAGGTCAAGAATATACTTTCTTTGAGTTACCGAGATGCCATCTTGCTTCCATGAAACTTCATACCCAAGAAATACTTGAGTTGGTCGAGATCTTTAACCTCAAATTCCTTTGCAAGGGATAATTTCAACCTTTCTATATTCCCCAATGATGATTACCTGTGATAACTATATCATCAACATACACAATCAAGATGGTTACCAGGTCATTTGGGCCAGACTTGATGAAGAGTGTGTGATCAGTTTGACATTGATAGTATTCTTGGCCCTTTACAACTGTGGTTAACTTTTCAAACCATGCCCTTGGGGACTACTTTAGGGCATATAATGACTTGCAGAGTTTACATACTTTGTTAGGATTTCCTTTTGTATCAACTCCTTGAGAAACTTCCATGTAAACTTCCTCCTCTAGATCTCCATTTAAAAAGGCATTTTTTTACATCCATCTAGTATAGAGGCCAATATGAATTCACCACAATTGACTAAAGAACTTTAATGGTGTTGAATTTCGCTACAGGAGCAAAGGTTTCTTGATAATCAATGCCATGAGTTTGTGTGAAGCCCTTAGCAACCAACCTGGCTTTATACATGTTAACATTACCGTTAGAGTTACATTTTACAGTAAATATTTACTTACAACCAACAATTGGTTTTCCAACTGGTAGGTCAACCAAATCCCAAGTATTGTCCTTGTTGAGAGCTATCAACTCTTCCTTAATTACATTCCTCCATTCAGAACATTTGATGGCTTCATGGAAGTTGTTTGGAATTGCCTCAAGAGCAACATTGGTCACGAAGGCTTGCATCTGAGAAGACAATTTTTTATATGAAACATAGTTATTAATGGGGTGTCTAGTGCAAATTCTTACCCCTTTTCGGAGAGCAATAGGCCAGTGCAAGTCATCTTCAAGATTTGGTGTAAGAGACTCATATTGGCTTTGTCTAGGAGGAGGGTTGTCTGGCTGACTGATTGTTTGCTCTTCATCTCTAATTGCATCAATGGTTCTTGGTTCTTCATGGTCAGGAGTGATAAGAATGTCAGTCTCAGATGGCATGATGGGGTTGGCTTCAGATAGAATTGCTGGTAAGGTTGGCTGGGGTATGAAGGAGTTTAAGATGCCTTGGTCTTTTGTGGGAGTAACAATTGGACATTCATTTGACTGTCTTGGATCACTCTCCCCCTAAATGGGCAATTGGTGATAATAAATTGGTCTTCAAGAAACGTAACATCCATGCTGACATAGGTTTTCTTGGTACAAGGATCATACCATTTGTATCCCTTTTGTGTAGGGGAATAGCCAATGAAAATGCACTTAATGGCCCGAGGTTCTAGTTTACCACCACCATAAGTATTATGGACAAAGGCAGTGCAACCAAACACCTTAGGAGGGAGAGAATTTATGGACAAATGGTAAGAAGGATTTGTTGGATTGGAGACTTGAAATTTAATATTCGGGAAGGCATGCGGTTAAGGAGATATGCAGCAGTAAGAATGGCTTCACCCCAAAAATGCTTGGGATTATTGAAGGTGAAAAGAAGGGTATATCGGACTTCTAAAAGGTGGCGGTTTTTCCTTTCGACAATAGCATTTTGTTGAGGAGTATAAACAGAGGAGCTTTGGTGAATTATGCCATGTTTGGTAAGGTAGGATGAGAGGTTGGAACTAAAATAATCCTTTGCATTATCTGACCGTTTAATTTGGGCATGGAATTGAGTTTGAACCATGGAGTGAAAGGCTTGGAATGATTCAGATACTTCTGATTTGGAGTGCAGCAAGTAAATCCATGTAAAGCGAGTGTGGTCATCAATAAGGTTACAAACCAGAGAGCCCCATTGACATTTTTCACATTGGCAGGTCCCCATACATCACTATGGATCAAAGAAAATGGTTGAGAAGGTTGATAGGCTTTTGGAGGATAAGAGGATTCAACATGTTTAGATATCTGACACCACTCACAATTAGGAAAAGTTGATCTTTTATTGAATAAGTTGGGGTACATTTTCTTCATCTAATCAAAATTTGGATAACCTAATCGATAATGCCATAACATCACATCCTTGTCATTTCCAGCAAGAGTCATGAGAACTTGAGGCGTCCAATTTTTTGCAATGATTTGGTAGAGGCCACCCACCCTCCTAGCATTGCCAATCTTCCGCTCCGAAACCAAATCCTGAAAAGAGCAATCATTTGAGTTAAAGATGGCAGCACATTGTGAGTCTCTTGTTAGTTGACTAATAAAAATCAAATTGCAAGATAACTTGGGAACGAAAAGAACATCTTGCAATGTAAAGCCTTTAGAAATTATTGTCACCCCAATTCCTTGGACTTATATTGAATTACCATCAGCCAAGGTGACTGTTTTCTTCTCAAAATTCTTATGAAGATGTGAGAGGAGAGAGATATTACCAGTCATATGGTGAGAAGCACCGGAATCTACTATCCAAGTATCATCTTTGTCAGAAAAAGTATGGAGGGCTGAATTTACCTACTTGTGCAATGGCACTAGTACTTGGAATACGAGAGCCAAATAACTTTTGAATGAACTCAATTTGTTCCTTACTAAACAAATTTTTTGAAGATGACATGGTGTCACGGGATGTTGGGGGTTGGGGTTGTGCCTGAATCTTCTACAGAGGTTGAATATCCTCTACCTTCCCTTGAGTACTTTGACTTCCAATTGGCTGGTTTCCCATGCAACTTCCAGCATACTTCTTTGGTGTGACCAAGTTTGTTACAATGATCACACCACAGTCTCCCGTTGCGCTCAAGTTTGCCATCAATGAGGAACATATTTCCTGCAACAAGAGCATTAGCTTCCATACCTGAATTAGTATGTTGATGGGGCTGAACCAGTTGTTGACGACTTTCTTCCCATCTAATTTCAGAGAACACCTCCGTTAATAAGGGTAACGGGTGAGTAGCCATGATATGATTGCAAGCACCATCAAACGAAGGGTTGAGACCAAGAAGGAAGTTGTAGATACGCTCCTTCTCCACTTGCTGCCAATTACGCATTAGTGTATTATAATATTGGGTAACATTTAACTCACCTTGTTTCCGGTCTATTAGAACCCTTTTAACTTGAAATCGAGCTGATGTGTTATCCTTCTTGGAGTAACAGTAACCAGCCTTAACTTCATCCCAAATTTGTTTGGCAAACTTGCACATGATGTAGTTTTCTCACATTTCAGCAGTTATGGAATTAATGAGCCATGACATAATAAGGTTGTTTTCTAAGGCCCACTGCACATGTTTTGGATCATCCTCATTGGGTTCTTTTATGTCACCGGTGAGATACCCAACCTTTCCTCTTCCTTTGAGGTGCATGAGAACACTTTGAGACCACAACAAGTAGTTTTCTCCATTGAATCGATGTCCAGTGATGGTAAGAGATGGACTTTCACTTGAGATAGGAGATGGGGCTGTAGGGTTTTGTGTTTCATTGTTTGGGTTTGAAGTTTCACCACTAACAGTGGTTTGAAGTGCTCTCATGGAGCAAAAATACAGTGTGGACATGGGATAGGGTGGTCAGGCCCTCAAGATGAGAGTTGTGATACCATGAAAAAGTTTTAGAACAAGAAATTAGAAAAGAGACAGAGATAGCACACAAAAGGCTGTATTTTTTTCACTTATCATCTTCAGCTCTACACATAAATATTTATACAAGATGAGTATTTAATACTATAACAACTAACCTGCCAACTAATAACCAATAGAGTTAATGCTACCTAGAAAAAGAGACAATAATAAATACTGAAATGCAGCCCCTAGAGGAAAAATAAATACACATCATTTCAGCCCCTAGAGAAGTGCATAAGACAATAGAAAAGTAGCTGACAGCCCACAAGCAGGTCTGAATTAATTATGACATTTCAGCTTCCTAGAGAAGTGCCTAGGAAAATGGCAGACAAATAGGCTGAATATGTTGACTTTAATAGAGCTGAATATCAACAGTTGGCTCTTGGAGCAAATTATGGATGTGGACTTACAACAATTTGATATTAAAAATGCATTCCTACATGGAGACATTGAGGAGGAGATTTACATGGATGTGCCACCAGGGTACAAGAGTGTCTTCCCAAGAAACAAAGTCTGCAAATTAAGGAAAGCATTGTATGGCCTAAAACAATCTCCAAGGGCCTGGTTTGCAAGGTTCTCAGAAGCTATGATTGACAAAGGATATCATCAGAACCAAAGAGATCACACATTATTCATTAAGCATTCCCCTTCAGGGGGAGTACAATCCTTTTAGTATATGTTGATGATATTATTATGACCGGGGATGATAATAAAGAGAAACAAGCCTTGAGCCAACATTTAGCCAGTCAATTTGAAATTAAGACATTGGAAGATTGAAGTACTTTCTTGGAATTGAGGTTGCTCACTTCAAGAAAGTAATTTTTATTTCTCAACAGAAATATGTAATTGATCTTCTTAAGGAGACAGGAAACACTGCATGCAAACCAGCCAGCACGCCTATTGATCCCAATCTAAAGTTAGGACTAGCTGAAGATGCTCCGATGAACAAAGAAATGTATCAATGGCTAGTAGGAAAGCTCATTTATTTGTCACACACAAGACCAGACATTGTATTTACTTGAAGTGTAATAAGTCAGTTTATGCACAACCCAAAGGAAACTCACTTGCAAGCTGCATACCGAGTTATTCATTATCTTAAAGGGACACCTGGAAAGGCATTCTATTCAGACGAGAAGGAGGGGTACTGCTAGAAGCATACACTGATGCTGATTACGCAGGATCACCAAATGACCACAAGTCTATTACTAGTTACTTCACTTTTATTGAAGGGAATTTAGTAACATGGAGAAGTAAAAAACAGAATGTAGTGGCACGATCCAATGCAGAGGCAGAATTCCAAGCCATGGCTCAAGGAGTCTGTGAACTATTGTGGCTTAAAATTCTTCTTGATGATTTAAGGATTAAAATAAAAGGACCAATGCGGCTCTATTGTGACAATAAGTCTGCAATTGGTATAGCCCATAACCTAGTTCAACATGATCACACCAAACACATAGAGGTTGATCGACACTTCATCAAAGAAAAACTTGAAAGTGGGCTAATTTGCACACCTTATGTCTCCACTTAACAACAGCTTGCTAACATATTCACCAAAGGATTAAATAGTTTAGCAATTTAGAATATAGTATCCAAGCTGGGAATGGAAAATGTATGTTTCTCCAACTTGACGGGGAGTGTGGGAAGTTGAACCATTAGTGGCATAGGAAATTGTCATACTTAATATATAGTGGAGCACTAGCATTAAATGTTAGCGGGTACTATCACCTGGGAAGTGGTCTTGTAAATATCACTTGTATTTACTAATTCCTTGTGTATAAATAGTATGCTACTAGGTGCATTTCACTCAGACCATTAAACAGAAAACTAGTTCTATATTTCTTTACAGTTTTGATAGTAAATTACTTTTTAATGTTAAGTTACAGTAGTCCTTATACGTATGAATCCCAAAAAATATCATGGCTTTGTAAAGCATCATAATCATGTTGGTTGCAATTAAATCATCATTCACCATAAAGAAGACTTCACACAATCTTGCAACTGTTCCTTGTTTAATAGCACAAAAGAGAAGTAGTCTATTCTAAATCTAAAACAACAGTTGGAATAGTTACCGTCATGATGCTCACAAGAACTATGAAAATCAGAAGAACAACTATTCTTTAAGTTAGAGTTCGACTGAGATCCTAGTCCAGTGTTGCTGCTCGTAACATTATGTATAGAGGCAGATTCAATAGCAACATTCCCCCGTGAAACTTGGGCTGCATCTAATTCACGGTTCATGCATAAACTAACTGCAGTATCATGCAAGTTAGGATGCTTGAACAGCTCATTAGAATTTGATGAAGCAGACATGTTTAGTGCATGTGAATTTCCAGTAATTGGTTGTTCAATTACAGGCCATTCATCATGAAAAACAGGCTGCTCAGAATGCTTTTGACAGTGCAGACTTAAGCTTGACTCTGAATTTCCATCTGTAGAAACTTGTGAGGTATTATAATGGTTATGTGAAACAGCAACTTGAGATGTTGTACCCATTCTTACAACGTCTGCCATTGAAAGATGTCCTTTGCTCACTCCTATCAATGAGGATTGAGGTCCTGAAGAGACTTGGGCAGAATCTGACATGGAGTCACCTGTTCTGAATGCCTGTCTTCCATTATCAGTACTTAAAGAATCACTGCATCAAATTTTTAAAGAAGATGTAAGTAATACATAGACATTTTATTTAGAAAATTAATCACATATTGCAACTATATAATGCCAGTGATATCAACGTTATAAGACAGGCAAATAAAAACATATATTTTCATCATATGTGTAGGCTATACAAGAACTCAAACATACTCCAGAAAGATTAGTATTCACTGATTATTTAAGTTATCTAAATACAACTGATACATGCATGACAGCGCCGACAGAAGTGTTTGGCAATTGGCATCACTCAACTGGTACCAGTGAGATATACCTCCCATAACCTGTTTGTCAAGTATGAACTTTGAAAATAGCATAGAGCAGCAGCTGGCAGAACCCATAATCTCAAGCATTTCAAATATAACTGAATAGCAAGAGTGAAACGAAGTGCCCACAAGGAGAGTTTGAAACTAGGAAAAATGCTAAAACACCCACTAAGGCTTGAATTGCCTCCTTCATCAGCCACCAAGTTCCTTGATAATTCATGATGGAAGCGCTGAATTTCAATGACAAAAATAATAATGGACTAATGGGGAATGACAATTACTTGGAATACCCTATTGCAAGACACCAACTTGGAAACAATGTATTAAAAAAAATGGAAGCAAATGAAAAACAAAAAATCCAAGAGAGAAAGAGAAAATAGACAGAATGATTGACCATGAACAAAACTTATAAAAATCATTGTTAAAACATTCTCAATTCTCAAAATCACCTTTATCCCAAATTAGTTGGAATCAGCAACCGATGAACCCATATAAAAGCAAAAATAGATTATGAAAAAGATAAATAAGAAATAAGAAAAAATAATATATATACATATATAAAATAAAAAGCAAAATAAATAAAAATATAGAAAGGTTAAAAATTAATACTAATTTTTGGAGAGAAAGAGAGAGGAACAAAAGAAAAAGAAAAATTTAATAGCACAAATTAATTTGTGCTATTAACCATAGTTGTTGGGATCTTACTATTCACAATTTGAATCTCACGATTCGGTAGGCCAACAATTCATATCATGTGATGAAAAGAATATGGCTTGAATGGTGCAATTAATTCATAAATTGTTGTGATTCCAAATCACAAATACACACTGTATGCTTCAATGATTTATTAATTATTTTTCATTCTTTGCTTTGCTTTCATCAATTCTCATATAAAAAGATTGAGAAGTCAAATAAGCTTAAATTGTTAAATTAAAACGAATTTAAGGAGCGCTAATGAATGGACCATATTCAATTATTCCATTGACCCGCTTTCATTCTTCTAAAACAGGGATTCACACAGTCGCTCACTCATTCTATGCATCATATTTGGCTATTATATTGCTCTTTTTTATTCTTTTGAAACAGTTACTCACTCTATGCGTTATATTTGACTATTCTATTGATCTTTTTCATTCTTTTGAAAGAGAGGGTTCACTCAGTCACTTGATCACTCTATATGAACCTTATTTGGTTATATCATTACTCTAGTTTTGTTCTTCTAAAACATAGGCTTCACGCAGTTATTTTATATGACCTAATTATAACTTAAGACTCATAATTTTGTTTTGTGAGAGAATTAAGTTATTTTGTCAATACCTAGTTTACAATTTTTACATTGAACATTATATATCATTTATATGATAAATTTTAAACTATTTTTCATTGTGACTTTGAATCTTACAATTGGATACAATTCCCAATTCAAAAATTAGTTTGGCGATCCATGATTTATATCATGATTTAATAAACTGCAATTAAATATTTCTTATTCTTCTCCTGTCTCTCCCTAAAAAGGGTAACCTAATGCTATAGGCTTACCTTGCATTTGAAAGAGGCTGGCTACATGAATTGAACATGAGACTTCCGGGTCACATGATGAAAACACCAAGTAATAGTAATATTTTGAAAAAAATAAAAAAACTAATAGCAACATTTTGATACAAATAAGTAACACTCCATCAACAGTAACATCAAGCCATACTCCATCAGTTGTAACATTTTAATTCACGTTATCCAACAGATTGCATGAAAAAACTGACCTCTTTGTATTTTTCCCCACAACATGAGTTGTGGAAAACGTATCCAAAGGACATTTTAACCCAACCTCTCCATTGTCAACAGCTTTACCATGTTCTGACATAAGTTACACATATTCGACAAAGTAAGGCAAGACAATAGTAAAAACCCACGCCAATATATAATCTGCATGTACCAGAAATTATGTGATGTTCCGCAATCAAAGAAGATACCATTATAAGTCACATGTGTTAATCCACCGTGCACAACACTACGATCACAGCAAGTGCCAGTTTTGCCTCCACGAATCAACCCCAAGTTATTACCCCTAGTCCTCGAATCCAAGGCCTCCTTCATCTTGAGGTTAAAAAAAAAAAGAATTAGATTATTAATCCCATAATAAGTTCAACATTATCTCAATGTCAATGAGCAATGTTATACGAGGAATACCTCTTTTCTTCTTTCACGTTTGCTTCTAACCTCATGAAAAGTATCTACAATTAAAATATTGAAAACTTTACAAACATAACGATACATAAAAATCATCACATGATGATTCAAAAATTGTAAGACTCTGAGAAAGAAAACAAAAAGGAAAATAAATTAAATAAATAAGCAAATGCAGATAAATCATAACACACAAAAATGAACTCAGAAATCAGTTCTTTGATTCTCTTAAAAGCGAAAGAAAACATCGATGTTCAGGAAACCAGCATTAAAAAAAATTAAAAAACAAGAAAAACAAAGTCAACACATTTCTCATCTGCACAAATTATCACAGCAACCAAACACCAAACAGAAAGAAGACATTCTACTGCATCAACGAACACATCCGAAGAAAGACGCAGTAATGCAAGAAGCAAAACCTTGAGCGATAAGCTTCTCGACTGCGCGGTTAGGGTCCATATCACATTCCTTGAGCACAGCGTAGATCTCCTGCTCCGTACAGTTCACGATCTCCTTTACTCTCTGCACCACCTTCTTCGCCACTGCCGGTACACCATGCGCCGCCGTCGCCTCTCCTCCTTCTCCGCCGCAACCGTCACCATTCCGATTCTTGCTCTCACTCCCCATTCCTATTTTCTTGAACTTTTATGCCGCAAACGAATGTTTTCTTGCACTTTTCTATTCCTTGCGGCAAGATTTTTCGTTCAACCAAACAGAACACTTTCCTCTCCTAAAGACACAAATCCCTTTTTCTTCTACTCACGTTTTGGCTTTATATATATATAGCGGTTTTTCTTTCGCTTGTGGACTGCGAGTGAGTAATAGTAATCGTCAGTCACCGGGCCATGTTGTTCTCACGGCCTGTGATGTTTGGCATTGTCACGGGCCATGCGTCGTTTGCCACCTGTGTGCCAAACCTGTTTGTTATTGGGTTTTACGAGGGAGGAAAGTCACAGGCGTGTGAATTATGGATATTTTCGTTCAAGAATTAAAATTTTAGGATTTTTTTTTTTTTATAGGAAGAGGGTCGTTACTTTAAATTTTAGAAATTAGAGGAATAATAACATAAGTAAAATTTTATGATATTTTTTAGTTAAATATACGAGGAAGGTTATACTTACAACTTTTTTTTATAACCTCTTACAATCATATCTTAACACCGTTGATTTCGCCAATCAACGGTTATAATTTTCGCAAATTAAACTTATTAATTAATTATTAATTCATAATAAATGATAATCGTTGATTGGCGGAAATCAACGGTGTTAAGATATGGTTGTAAGAGGTTGTAAAAAATTAATTATAAGTATAACATTCCTCTATATGTATTTATATTTTACTTACTTCAAATCCTGGCTGATTAATTAAACTGGGGATAAAATATAATGTCTATCTATTCTATCTGCTATAATTTAATATCATTATATCATAATTTTAAGAGAAAAATTAAAGAACAAAAATTAGTTGAGATTATGATATAATAGTGTTAGAGATGATCGGTTAGTGTATGTATAAAAAAAATTAGGTATAATATTTTTTTCTAGGGAATAACATTAACATCTATCTTTCTTTCTTTTTTTGGTACATAACATCTATCTTTTTAAAGGATATAAACTTATATCTTTTTAGATCCTAACCGTTGATTTATGTCCATCAACGGTTATAATTTATTGGATTAAAATTATTAATTAATTAATAATAAATTTGGCCCATTAAGTTTGGCCCAAAAGATTATAACCGTTGATGGACAGAAATCAACAGTTAAGATCTAAAAGGATATAAACCTATATCCTTTAAAAGGATAGATGTTTTTCCCTTCTTTCTACCAAGGCATCAAATTGTCAATTTAAAAAAAAATTAACAATATATCTTATTTTTCAAATGATGTATTAATTTAGGAATATGATATTATATCTATTTTTTTATGCCTAGTATATCTACTTAGTTTTACCATTTTTCTCTGCTGATTCTGATTCAATATTCAAAGGGTTTTATGTTTGTTATGTTACATGATGTAACATAATTTTCCTACACATACAATTTTATGTAAGTCTCATCTTTTGATTTTTCTCTCTTTTTTTTTCTCTCTTCTCTTCTTCTCAAATGTGTGGTTAGGTTTGTTATGTTACATCACGTAACATAATAAGCATAAAGCTTATATTCAAAATAAGGAAACAGAGTAGGTATAAAGAAAAAATAAATAAGCATAATATCTTATCCAATTAATTTATCAATATTTAATCAAAGTGACCAAATTAACTTCACCTTAAACTCAAAACTTTAGACGTTAATTATTTTGGGCCGTTTGGATTATTTTTTTCTCCTAAAGTTATTTAAAAAAAAAAAACACTTCTCATTACAAAATCTATTTGAATGTGCTTTAAGAAAAAAGGATAAGTCACAAAAAAGTCAAAACATTCTTTTTTTTAAGCTAAAAATTTTAGTTTCTAAAAAATACATGACTAAAGTCTCTTTTGGGTCCCTAACAAAAAATACGATCTCCATTTTCTTTTCTTATAAAAAAAGCCATATATTAGTCTTTCTTTAGGGACTAAATTTGGTCTTTATTAAATTTCTAAGGGACAACATTTCCAAAGAACTGAAAATGTAAAAAGACCAAAAGTTAACTTTTTTTTGTAAAGGACGAAAGTGGGGACCATATTTTTTATTAGAGACTCAAAAGGGGATTTACTCTTAAAATATAAGTCAAAAGCTAAATATTTTTTTCAAAAATCAAATATTTTTTAAAAATCTAAATAGCTTTATTTTTTTATAAAAAACACTTCTAAAATAAATAAAGCATAAAAAGTCCTTTTTTTTACGGGTTGATCCAAACGGGCTTAAACCCCCCACATTTATTTGAGGAAATGCTTCCGGTAAATGTCAAGTAAAGGGTGTTAAATTAATCAAATTTATCAATTTAATACTAAAGTTAAAATTAGTATTGAATTAAAATTATCATTAAATATATTAAGAAAAATAAATATTTAAAACCGTAAATATTTATCAATGGTCACGTGCAATTTCTTGGAATCAAAGATCAACATTGTCAAATTTACTATCAATAATTAGGAATTTACTATTGACTTTTTTTCTATCCATTCAAAACTAGATTTTTTTCTGGAAAATAAGGGAAGAAAAAATCAATAATTATATTATTATTATTATTATTATTTATAATAAATTTTATTTTTAAATTTTCAAATATTTATAAATATGATTCTAATTTATTTTTATTAATAATGATATTTGACTATTAACTTTTGTCTAAAAAATTCAATTCATTTGATTTTTATTTTTATTTTTGGAAAATAAGAGAAGAAAAAGAAAAATTAATAATTATATTATTATTAGACTAAACTTTAAAAACCCTATCTGTTATAATCATTTATCCCCTATGATTTATGTTTAATCATTAATCTTCCCTTAGATTTTTTTCCATCCAAGCCGGCCCTCAACTTTGTTAAAAAATTATATAAATTTGGAAAAAGTGTTTGTCATTTTAAATAACATAAAGTTATATCATTTTAAGAGAGAAATATACACAAAATAATTTTTTATTTAAAATTTAAATTAAAAAAACCATCCACTTTCTCTCTCTCATGATTTTTATTTTTTGTGTCTATCTCTCTCCTAAAATGATATAACTTATGTCATTTAAAATGACAAACACCAAACCCTATAAAATTATCTAGTTTGCCCATGATACCTTTATTAACTCTTAGTATTTTTCGTTTTGCTCAGCCGCTTTTAGCAAGCGGTCAAGTTATCAAAAGGCGACTTAATAGGTGTTAGTAGTTCTTGAAAAAATTGAAGGACTTTAAGCACTTAGTGCCTACATCACTTGTTACCCAAAACGAAGCAAAGACTAAAAGTTACTACCTCAGGGGAATGAATATGTGCATGATGTATATTAGAAAATTTAACAAATGTACGTTTCCCACTTAGGACACAACGATGTATTTGATGTTGTCTTGGCAATATGGGTATGTATGATAACTTTCCTGAAATCAGTTTTTCTTTTTTTAATTTTTGTTCCCGAGAACAAAAATGGATAGAAAACTCATTTGGTAAATCAGTTTATTTTTTTGTTCTCGGAATGAACCAATTTAATTTTTGTGCTTGGGAACAAAAAAAGAATAAAAAAATTATTTTTTGTTCTTGGGCACAAAATGAGAAACAATTGTCTCTCTCAATAACTCTCCACCATTACCATCATCCTGACATCGCCACCATCGTTAGTAACATAACTTTGTGAATTCTTTGCATGATTTTTGATGTATAAGTGATTCTATGTATCCTTGAATGTTTCATATTCAAGAAGGTCAAAATTGAATGAAGACCAACCAATTAGAATTAAGATTGAAAAGCATTGAAAGAATGAACCAATGAATGCGAAGTTTAAATATTCAAAAGGTGTTAAGCGTACAAGTAAGCAAACTTAGCAATTTTTTAACATGTAGGTTGGTTCCTTCATGTGGAAGAGATCTAGAATGTTGTATAAGAAGATGACAAGCTAAGTGTGAAGAAAAGCAACCAATAGGAATTAAGCTTTGATGTTAAAGTCAAAAGTGTTAAAGTAAGTAACTTTGGTTGATATTTATAACACTAATCGGTCACTCATCTCCCTTAAGAGTCCCACACAAGTTTTCTTCTTCTATGGCCGAACCTAGCTAGGAGAGAAAAAGCATGAAAATTCCAAGTGATTTAGGCACTTTTTGGACAAAAGTGATAACTTTAGGTCTTGTGAACCTAAATCCATTTTCTCTTCATCTTAAGAAGCCTTGTAGTGAGAGAAATATTCATTTAAAGTGGGATAATACTATTCATCAAGAGTGAGAAAGTTGGAGGCTTGACAAGTTTTAAGTTGGAAAAAGTTGTCTAGTTTACGAGGAAGATAAATAAGTGATACATCTTCATTTTGATAGTTGAAAGTAATTATTTATTGATGTTTATAGCTGATTATGGTTTGATGATACCATGATCATATGGTGTTATTTCATGTGGTTTAAAGTGATTTTGAGGTTGTTTGTTGAATATATGTAAAACTATGCTTGAAAATGTTTAAAATAAGTTCAAGGGTTTTGTATTTTTACAACATACAATTCGGCCAAGTGAGAGCTTAATGTGCATACCATGTGTTTTGATAAAATGCCTAAGTGAAACTAAGGTTTTAAGGTGTTTAAAGATGATTGATTTAATGAAAATTGATCAAGTGTTTAAAAGGAAATTTCATGAAAGCTATGTAATGGCCATTCGGCCAAACACTCCATAATTGGTGAGGATTGATAGTTGATCATGATAATATGGTTAAAGGTTGGTTAATGTATGACTAATCAATGATAAAAGTGATTTACATAGATAGTAAATTAAATAAATAACATAGGAACTACATGTGTACCATTCGGTTTTGTAAAGTTCAAATGACAAGGAGTGATCTTTTAATTACAAAAGGTTGTTTAAGGAATGGTATAATGTGGTTTAACATAATTAATAAGATTGTGAAGTTGAATACACAACCCTAGGGGTAGGTTCAATTCAGCTTATGCATATTAATTAGGGTTAAGATTGTGTAATTGAATATACAAGTGCGTTGAGTGTTCAAGTGATTAAAAGAATCAAGATTGAATATGATTTAATTAAGAGATAATGATGGAAAGACCATTGAATTGGTCTAAGTGCCAATTCGGTTATGCAATGAAAAATAATGAAAAAGTTGAAGTTAAATTCATATCATGATGAATTTATACATATAATAATGTGTTATGAGGATTACACTAATAAAGTGTATAAAAATTTAGTGAAAAATCATGTAACTTAAAGTGTTATATAAGGTTTATATATGAGATGATGTTGACCTAATATCAAGTGATTGTTTATTAGGTTAAATTATGTATTAATTGGATTAAATTGGTAGTAAATAAATGATGCATGGAATGCATGAATCGATAGTGTGTGATTCGGCCATGATGATTCAATTATCATTAAATGAAAGTTAAATTCAATTGAAGATTGAATAACACTTGTTAGATTAAATCAAGTGATGTTAAGGTAAATTAAAGCCTTAATAAAGTATAAGGTGTTTATTGAGTTAGTGGTGTAAGCTAACTAGTGTCAAGACTTATGTGGTATGACATGGATTGTTAAATAAAATGTGACTGTAAATTAAAAAGGTGAATGTCAATGGGTAAAGAATTGTCAAGTGGGAATTAAATTGACATACTATATGTGGATAGCTTGGATTGCAAGCAATGTGTGTTTGATTAAAAATTGATGGTACTTTTATATATATAGTACCAGAGTTAATCAGACAAAATATGTGGACGTAAAGAGTACAAGTGTTTGGACTGCAAGTAAATAGCGAGTAAAGCTGAGCAGGTAAATTTTCAATTTAGGAGGTTTCTCCATTATGATGTTCCGCCGTAATCAGGTGGATTATAGTTTTTTGTTGAAATATTTGTTGGAAACGTTAGATACTAGCATAGATTGCATTCATATAGGATCAATATTTATGTATGATCGGTATGCTGTAAATGATGCGATTTTATGTACATTGATTTAATTTGCTGCAGATTATTATTTTATGAATTATCTTATGAACTTGTGTGAAACTATATGATTTGTTGTGATTAATATGAAAAATAATTGATATGCTGATAACATGTGAATTATGGGTTATTTGATGTTTACAGTTAATGTATGATATGGAACCTGAATTTGTGAATAATGTGTTTTAGTTGATTGTTTTTTTTCCACCAAATCACTTATTCAAACTCCAACTTTTTCTCTCCAGATGAATAGTATCAACTCTCTTTGGATGAAGGTTTCTATCACTACAAAGCTTCTCAAGAAGAAAAGAAAGATGATTTAGATCATAAGACCTAAAGCTACAACTTTTGTGTTATAGGTTTTTGCTAAAAGTGACTAAAAATCCAAGAACTTCTATGCCCTTTGTTCACAAGCTAGGTTCGGCCATAGTGAGTAGGAGAAGAAAGAAAACTTGCGAGGGACACCAAGGAAGAAAGAAATGACTGGTTGTGTTGCAAGAAAAATACTAAGTTACTTAACTCTTCACTTTTTAACTTTACACACAAGTTTAATTACTATTGGTCCTTTGTCTTCACACACACCTTGTCATCATATAATAGAACATTATAGATCCCTTCTAGGTGGCATAACCGACTTACGTGTTGTGGATAACTAGAATTGCTTACTTGTCCGTTTGACACCTTTGAATTACTCAAACTAACCATCCATTGGTCCATTTGTTTAAGACTAGTCAAACTTAATTCTAATTGGTTGGTCTTCACTTAACTTTGACTTCTTGAATATAACACATATAAGGTTACAAAGAATCAATCATGCATAAAAAATCATGCAAAGAATTCACAAAGTTAAGTTATGCTACTAACTTGACAACTTTGTATACATCTTTGACTTAAATCAAATTCCATTGGTTTATAATTTTCCTTACTTTGACCTATTTTTAGAAATTAATGTAGACATTGTTTGATCATAATAAGATCATTTTGAACCCATGAAATTAACTATATAATTTAATTATATCATCAAAATCAAGCTTTGACCTAACCTTGGTCAATTACCAAACTAGTCCTGACTTTTTACATAATGACATCTATGTCCCCACATACCCCTTATACTTATGTTAGGGTCATATTAGACTTGTCTGACGTGAACTGTATTCTTAATTTATTTATCATGTCAATTACACGATTCATCGTTTCTTTAAATATGTGTATAATTCACTTGACCATAAATTCTCATCTATTAGTATGTTAAACTATACCTCTTGAGCTTTCAAACAGCGTATTACATGCCTCCATTGGATCTGTATAACTCAAGATAAGTTTGTCGTAAGTCAAATGCTTAAAACTGGATGTCAGGAAACAGGACAATGAACTAAAATTAAAACTGACAGAGTTATACTGCCAAGTTTATTCTTAAATTTTCATACAAAAAACTAGACTCTTAGGAATTTAATTTGATATATGATATGCCTTGTTTCGTTAAGGAACGAAGGAGATACGCTCTTTCAAAGCTACTATCCAGAATCTGGTAGCAGGTTTGCAATTCTAAGCAATGATCATTCTTCCAAAAACTAAGGGTGAATTCCAACCCAAAAAATCCCATATTTTAGGAAAAGATAGTAGACATCTTAAGCTTTTATTTGGTATCTCACCCGTTTCACCTCATAGAGAAATGAATGAGCTATGATTTTCTAAAGATGAAAGTGATTCCTAGATTCTGTAGAAAATTTGACAACATCATTTTGTATTTTTAATCTAAGGGTCATTAAATTCAATCTTGTTACCTAATTGAAATAGAATGGTCACCCATTGCCCAACAAACAAGGGGGAACTTACATCCAACAACAATTATCATATTATGATCCGTTCTTGTTCCACAAGTTATTATCCATTTGTTATACAACTTCATCTCATTTAATGCATATACCAATTATATGGTTTCTTCAATTATGCACTTCATTGCCATATCAAGACATCACAACATACCACAATAGGCCCAAGCCCTTCCATCATGCATATAGTACAATATTACATGACTAGGTCTCAAATAAATATAATTAGAATTACATCACTTGACAAAGTAACCCAATACATAATTGACATAACATGTACAAAAGATTACATCAAAATGTCCCATTACACGATGGACTTCGGCAAAATACCATATGAATAAGACCCTCAACAAGGTACAAATCAAAAGGATGTAATGTCATCATGTTCATGTGCTAAGTCCAATGAATCAAAATATGCCAAAACCAAAATACAACATAGAATTTAAAATATAAATAATCCACAACCCTATTCAGGTTTCTTGCCCAGGGATCCTCCAACACCATCAGTAATACCTGAAATATGGTCACCCAAACACGGGTGAGATTACAAATCTCAGTAAACCAAGGATTTTGGAGTCACTTCATCTAATGGTTCACTCAATGTGCATAAATAATAACAAAGGACTATTAAATCATACATTATACTAGCATAACACAATTTCACATGGAGGTATTAATACCATACTCATACCACATCACCAACTCACAGAGGTCATTACCATACCCACTGTGGAGGTCACACAACCATACCTATTGTCGAGGTCATTTCCATTCCCATGGAAGGTTTCAATCATAATTATCTATTGGGCAGAGATCATAAATATACATAGTATACCATATATATAATTATCATATACAATCAAATGCATGAGCATACTATTAGAAAATTGGTATTATAAATTACATCATTCAATCATTCCTCATAGTGGAGTATAGTGAAACACATAAGGGGATTAATCATAAGACCATAAGTTTACCTGAAAGCAAACCTCCTCTTGCCACTTTCCAATCACCAAGCAAGCCGACAATATATTTTACACACCAAAGTTTACCTATACAAGGTAACCATTCTAATCAACAAATGGAATCAATCAAAGCCATCAACCAAAAGATTATCCAATCAATACAAAACATTTATGAACACAAGTTCATAACTTACTAAATTCTTATTGCACAAAACAAACGGTCTTCAACACACCTAGTGTAACACCCCGTTACCGGACCGGTGTGTTATCATCAAATATGATATTAAACGCAGTTACAATCATAGTAATTATTTGAAATTACGGGAAAACTTTTTCCTTTTAATATCGTTTGCATTTTTTAAAACAACTACATCAAACATTTTACTAACTGTGATCATAACACAAGATTTATTACGAAATTATGAACGTCATAGCTTAATACCATACAACTTACATTTATAGATGCTAAGTGGTTCCCATAAACCAAGAAAGCTTAAAACTTATTTTATTCATGTTCAGTACAAATATCATTCTAAGCATTTTTTTCCAAAGGAGCAACATCTTTTAATGCTCCCAACCACCTCCACCCTCTTACACAATATCAATCATTAACCCATTTTTCAAACTCTATAAAACTCAATAAAAGTGTAAAAACTTACCACAAACTAGCTCCAAGGTTCCCCAAGAATGATTTTCAAGTCGTGGATGATCCAAAACCGCCACCAACCACCACCTTTGGCCTCAAAACCGCCACCACTAGGAGGGAGAGGATTTCTTCACTCAATGCTCCCTACAAGAATCTCCCAACATAAAACACACTCACAATGGTGTGGGGAACAACTTTGTAGTGACAAGTTTCTCCTAAAAGTGTCTAGAAATAGAGATGGAATTTTAAGTTCACATTTTAGTCTCCAATGCTGGGTTTCACAATTTGGGGTTGATGAGAGGAGAGAGAGAGAGAGAGCTCTTCAAAATATGATTTTTAACTAATGTTAAAGGTCACTTTAGTGGGATGGCTCCCATTTATCACTTTACTCACTTAAACCTACTCATTTAACCCATCAATCATCACTAAATTTATAATTCATTAATTTTATCCCAACTCCACATATTTTTATTTTCTATAGTATAATTTCATTTTTCACGTTTACTGGTAAAATTACACCATAACATTTTATCCGGTAAAAATCACTATTCATCAAAATTTCTCAAAATATACATACAAACTCCAAATTTCGTACTGAATCCATTTCTGGTATTATTTTCCTCAAATTATGTTCAGATTTCACATTTCACAGTCTAGGGTTTCATATTTGGCAAATTACCCTTTTGCTCCTTATGGGTATTTTCACTCAAACTCAGGATTTTCTCTAAATAAGCCCTCTAATCCTCAATTAGGGATTTAATAATATATTTGAAATACATGAGGTGTTATATTCACCCCACATTTTTGCAATTTTGTCCGCAAAATTAAGATCAAACTTGCCCGCTAACTTAGGATACAGCCGAAGAATATCATCTTCCCGCTCCCGAGTAGCCTCTTCAGGTATGCGTCCTTCCCATTGCACTTTTAAATAAGGATTATCTTGTCTCAAAGTTTCTTTTCACAACGGTCCAGACTACATAACGGACCTACAAGAGTCTCCATGTTATCCAATAATTCAATACCATCAGGTGTAACACCCCGTGTATACCCGGTTTGTTATCATGTCATCGTATTAAGTCACGCTTAATTAAAAATGCGGAATATCTTTTTCTTTTCAATTATGACTTCGTTAACAATTACCAAGTTGATTACTTAATCCTTTTCAAAATATCGCCTGTATGTAAATTGCAAATGGACAGCTAACTACACTGAATAACCTCATATATAATTAAGTGAGTATCTAAGTCACGGAGCTACAACACGTAGTCCGGACCATAATCCTGATACATTAATACAACTCGAATCTAAAATAAGACATAGTCAATCAATGTGGCATGGACAACCCCCATGCTCACCAAATAAGGCAACAAAGCCCAACAAAGTCTCAACAATAACAAGATAATCATAAAGATAGAACATGTCAGCATCCAAGCATAACAGTATAATCTGCAATATCTAACTCAGCTTCGGCCTCCTGCCGCCCGAGGTCTCAACCCCCGAGTTACCTGAACCTGAAATATGTGCCCTAAACGTGGGGTGAGATCTCTAAACAGAAATATCAGTAAGACAAGGGGTCCTCAAGGATTTCTCCGCCCCAAACTCACTTACATGTGCAATATAAGTTCTAAAAGCAGTTTAACGATATAAGTTCCAAAATCAGTGCAATGCAGCAGAATAATCATGTCATGTGTGTCAACTATTCTACTGGCCAGAGAAATGCATGATTTACATACGTCTATTACCTACATTTAGTGCACGACGCCACTTGCATCCACCCACAGAATCACCCTATGGCATGTCTCCTACATACACAGGCTTATCGTCTAGGTCGAACAACACATGCATATTATAAGGCACTTGCACAAACAGCTCAACAGCATTTCAAATACAAATACATGAAAACACATCATGCATATAAACCATTCCCCCATGGGGTATGGTGGAACCAACAATGGCTAAACCGAGGACTCGAAAGCTTACCTTGCAAGCTAACTTTCCAAGCCAAGCTCACACTAGCTCAATGCCCACAAACTGCATAATCACAATCTGTTTATACAATAATTAATCATCAATAATCTTTGCTCAAGATTCCATTAAGTGATTAAGGCTTTCCAACTCATTTTAAGTCGTTTCATGCAATTTCTGCAGGAGGTATTCGAATACTCCTAGTCTCCATAAAGTATCTGAATACTTTCACTTAAGTATTCGAATACCACAAGGTATCTGAATACTTTTCCCCCAGTATCCCAATATCACCAGGTATCCGAATACAAACACAACAGTATTCGAATACTACCCAGTATTCGAATACTTACTCAAAGGTATCTGAATACTTTTCTTCCCAGAAAAGTATCTGAATACTCCTGCAAGGAGTATTCGACTACCACAGGATAAGTATTCAAATACTACACGAAAAGTATTCGAATACTCATCAGGCAGAATGCAGAAACTCGAGCATTCTTCTGCATAAGTCCATTTTTAAGGGTCCTAAAGCGATCTGGAGTCCAATGACTCCGTAAACAGATGTTCATAAACATGTTTTAGACTTAGATTACCAGCCTTTAGCTCAAATGGTTCAAGTTTCACTTTTTAATGGATTAAACAAGCTAAAATCATGAAAATGACAAAGAGGTGATCAAGGTATACCTCAAGCTCCAAAAACTCCGAAAATGACACTGACTTGGAGCCTCCAACACAACTCCAAGGCTCTGACTTTGCCAAGCCACGAAAATGTAACACCAAGATGGGTCCTTTACACCAAAAGGTGGCTCCTTGAAGCCTAAAATGCCATGACAATGGCCTCACCCAACCCAACTCAGAAACATAGCCTCCCAAACCTCCAAACTCTAAAGCTAAACTCAGAATGAAGTCCCTTACACACTCCCAAGGTAAGCCCTCACTCACACGAGTGTTTTAGTGGGGAGAGCAAGGAGAAATGTGGCACCTTTGTATCACAAGAGGGAAAGGAGGGTGAAGGTGGCAAGAGGAGGCACAAGGCTGATGAAGAATCAGAAAACTCAGTAGGAACATCAAATATGGCCTAGGGTTTTGGGCCAAAGGGTATTTATAGCCCACTTAAGTATTAATCGCATTGTATTAACAATAATAGCTACACTTAGCATTTTAATCTCAAATTTGGGATTTTGAACCTAGCCATTTTTCTAGGATTTGTCATATTTTTATTTTATTTTTCGCAGTACTTTTTTGGTACGCGCTTTTACATAGCCAGTATCAGTTCTGGCACCAGTTCTCATTATTTTAACTTCAAACTTAGGATTCCAGTCCTAAATATTATTCTAGGAATATTCATGCACTTGTTATAATTTTTCGGGATACTTCATCGGTACGCGTTTATACCGAGGAGCAGAATCGGTATCTGCACTTTTCGTCAGAAAAGCGACTCTCAACATTATTAATTACTTTCTATAATTAATTAAGCCTTCTCATAAATATTAGGGTCAATTATGGAATTATTTCATTAATCTCATAATTATTTAATTAATTTCCTTAATTAACGGTGCAGGTTCTTACATCAGGCATCACCACATGTAATTTATCTGGAACGTAACATCGCAGCTGATAGCTTACTCTGATTGACCAGTTCATCCTCACTAGTTGGGTTATCTTACCTATAGAGCCCACAATTTGTTTTAGAAGGTGTGCTAACCTAGTTAGCTTATCAACAAAGACCCACAGAGGATCATATCCAGTCTAAATCCAGGGCAATTCAATCCATCATTTTCGTAACGTTTAATCCCTGCCTCCCAGGCACATATCACTCTCTGACACATTTTAATGAACAATTATTCTTAATTGAGTTTTACTCCTACGAACTCTAGAACTTTTGCCATCAAATCCTTTTCAGTACCATTAACCACATAGTCTTACTTTGTTATACAACCAAAGTTTCTAAACTTTTTAGTCCACATTAAATACCATTTCGGTATCTCACCATTTCCTTGGTGCAATTTCACCAAGGTAAATTACACATTTTTATGCTCACAGAAATATCACTCTCAGAGGGAATAACCTCATTTGTGGCCTTTAGCCAAATGATGTACATATATGTACTTTAACCCATGTTCTTAATTCAAGAACGTGCCGTTTCACTTCTGCACCTAATACAGAACAAGCATCTTTTCTGTACCTTAATGTCGCATCCAACCTTATCGGATTGCTCAATTCCACCATCACCAAAATATATTGGTGAATGAATTCGCAACACTTTTCACTTTTACCTAATGGACCACTCATCATATTTATACATCATATTGGCCATTTCAAAACCTCAACCACAAATCCACTCATGAAATTCTATATACAAAGCCATATCTATAATTTACATCAATTGTTTTTTTTTTTTATCAACTTAGCCACCTCAAGGCTTAACATACAATCCATCAATGAGTTCCACATTAAAGGCTCCATGCCTAAGATTTCCACCAACAACTATGTTTACATATCGTTCCATACTCATGCTATAATTCCACATATATTTTATTCCTTTTAACCATTGATGTACCGTTAGAATGTTCCATTTCATATCTCTTGCATACAAGTCCCATCGCATATGGATTTTCAAAACCTACTTATTCGGTCATATGGAACTAAATCCATCATTGTTATTACTTTTACAATTCGGCATTGGTGGATATACAAGTCTCTTAGAATATTCAAGGCTACCACAAGCACACAACCATATATCATTAGTACATAGCCAAATTAAACATCACATGGTGCATCTCCAAAACACACATTCCTCCATAAGATGCATATACAAATATGCAATACTCCACAAGTCACTCTACCAGTAAGGCGGAGATATCAACCTTTTATTTAACCAAACATAATTCCAGTTACCAGCTATTATTAGACATTGGTACTTGACTCCATCACAATTAACTCTTTATTAAAGGATAACAGGCCACCGCCTTAACTCAAAATCTTGATCATCACTAGCCTTTCTAGAAGCATATTTACTCAATCTGTCAGCACTTAATCAAGCTATTATCTCTTTCACATATGGCGCGAATCCCAACAAACATCACAACATCACGTGAAGCCGAAATCTATATCACCACACTTGGTGAACACACACACTAATGCCTCTACTCTTGATGAACACACACTAAAAAGTGCTTAGAAAAATCATACCTCAAAAAGTACCTCCTCACTCACATCTTATATCCAATTTGACATATTATTGTCTACTTACAAGTACATGACATCACATCTTGCATTCTTCATATGGCACAATCTCAGCTGTGCACTAACATACAATATCTCACCTATACCAGTCATCTCATCAATTCAGGATATTTCCAAGGATCATAGTCCTTATAGAAGATAACAATAGTCTCTGAGAATATAATTCGCACAGAGATAACAATAGTCTCCAAACACATAATCCGCACAGAGATGACAATAGTCTCTGGGCACATAAGCCGCACAGATATAATAACAGTCTCTGGGAACATAAGCCGCACAGAGATAATAATAATCTCCACCGCGCAGAGATAATAACAGTCTCCGGGCACATAAGCCGCACACAGATAACAATATCAAATTATATAATGTGCACCCAGTGCACGAGATAATTCATATACGTATCATATCCATATATAATGGCAAAATGTGTACCAGTACACTCCGGATCACACATGAAACTAATCCATTTGGTGTCCGTATTACATCTGTATGTTCCTTTCCTCGTATAATCTACACATTCATCTTAACTAGTCATCTAACCTAGTTCATAACATAACCACTATCACATGATTCCATAATCTTTCTCATAATTCTGCACATATTTCCCAACTCTTAATAATTCCCATGTCCTGTTACAGTTCTAATCCATTGCCTATTATAGCCCACATAACCTATGCTCAACACTGTAGAGCAATCTATCAATTTTCTTGATCATTCCTCCTTATGGTGGTTATAGAATATCCATTACATTGAAAATACCACCACTCTGTCAATCAATACTTCACTATGTCATTGAGGAATGCCACCATTTGGTTCACGCTGTCAGCACACCAAGACCACCCGATGAGTCCCAACTCTGAGCGGTGCCCACCTGGGACTTCTAAGAGCCACACCTCTTAGGATCTGATCCCCAAAGGGAAGCCCATGACAATTTCATTGGTCACATCACTATCAAACATGCATGTCATCCTGTAACTTGTACACCAGGACTCCTCAATGAATCCTATACCAGTAGAGTGTCTAATGACACTCCTAAGAGACAATCTCTTCAGATACCTCCCTTCATAAGGTATTCCATTCGACGTCATTGTCCTATAATCAAAGAATTCGATAATTTATTACAACATGAATGTATAGGCGCTTTTGCCATCACTGAGTATACACACACACACACATATATATATATACATATATATATATATATACATACATACATATATATATATATATATACATATATACCGGTACTTAGGCCTTCACTGGATTATTATCCACTATCCTTTATGAATATCCATTGGCAATCCAGTCATTTTGAAATACAATATTCATCCATTGAGGTTTCCAGGAGACATCCATCATGGATTAATTCTCTTAAGCATCATACCACCTGAGCCTGCACAAAGGAGCCATTTCCAGGGGGAAATCCCACACATTAATGCACATATATAAGCATGTTACAACATAACAAAATCACAAACCATCAGACATTATAAAAGCACACTACTACTAGTAGTACATAATATTTAGTCATAATTTCTTATATCACATTTGTTTCCTTCCTTGCTTATTAGTCAAGTTAAACTAGTATTCCATTATTGACAATGGTACTTTCAATGTACCTTGTCCAATGCCATCCATGGACATTCTTTCAACTTCTTACATTGTGCTCACAATACATCATGATATCCTCACTTATGTTAATCAATATTACATCATCATGGACTGAAATTCCATATTCCAACATTAATGTACCTAACACGTCATTGTCAGTCATTCCAAGGTACTCACATTCCTCAAACTCTGATTTCAAAGATTCAAATTATTTCTACACCCAAACATCTCAATTCATTCAAGTGTATGCCCTTCATTAGGGACTTATAACTTTCTTATCTAACCTCAATGTATCTAAGCTTATAAATAAGCATACCTATTCAAATTTCCAAGAGTTCACCGAGGTTCCAAGTCACCCTCCATGTCAAAGTTAGACCACTAAATCCATATGTACCTAATTATTTTAACTACTCCATACATATAGGGAAGACTTACCAACACTATTCTCATGATATCAACTCATCTTAATTATCCTTACTAACCATAAGACCACAAATCCACCTATGGTAGCATTCTACCTAAAAGGGTTAGACAAAATATCCTAATTTGTTTTCATTGGGTCCTTAATCATATTTTATTTACAAATGTCTCTGTTGGTGGAGTAGTCAATACTATAGCCACAAGATCAGGCAAAGGACTTGCATTAGGTGCTCTAGGGTTGCCACATAGCCTTCTCATGATGACTACACACGTGACACAAAGGAATAGGTTGATCAGACTCACACTAAGGAATCTCATATGCAATGATCAATAAGAGTCTACATACAACTACAAACAGTTAATACAAACTCAAACAATCTACAGAGTTGCCTAGTAAACTGCTATAATACCATAAAATGTAACACCCTGTTACCGGACTGGTGTGTTATTATCAAATATGAAATTAAGCGTAGTTACAATCACAGTAGTTATTTGAAATTACGGGAAAACTTTTTCCTTATAATATTGTTTGCGTTTTTTAAAACAACCGTATCAAACATTTTACTAACTGTGATCATAACTCAAGACATATTATGGAATTACAAATGTCATAGCTTAATACCATACAACTTACATTTAAAGATGCTAAGTGATTCCCATAAACCAACAAAGCTTAAAACTTATTTTATTCATGTTTCGTACAAGTATCTTCACTCTTTCTCTTGTTTCCTTAAGAATTCCACACTTCCCTTATGATTATCATCTCTTACTATGTTATAGTTCTCTTCGTTAGCTACGCATGGGTTCAAACTGCGTTCAATTTGGAGCACCGTAGCTCAAGTTAAGCAAGTTTCACTAAACTACGTTTGTGTTGATTTCGAGTAGCACGCTTTTGCGCTCAATTGGGCGCTTAAGCACCCAAAGACAGAGAATTTGGCCCTCTCCAGGTCTTCAACGTGCTTTAGTTCCCGCTTGCATGCTTTAACGTCCACTTGCATGTTTGAACGCCTACTGACGCGCTTTAGCGCCCAAGGGTAGAGCTTTTTTGCTTTATTTCATGAACACAACACGCTTTAGCGCCCTCCTCCTGGGGCAGACAGGATCTCCCCTTTTTTCACCTATTTTTCTTTGGAAAATTACTTCTCACTTATCATATGACCAAAAAGACAATTTTACATCATATAATATCTATGTATCTATCTTCACATAGCACATTATCTAATAGGTCATTGACCCTTCCATCATATGAATTCTTCAAATATATTTTGTTTATAACATCGATGCCTCAATTAATACCAAGTGGCATGGACATCCCCATGCTCACCAATACTCAAAATAACAATATGAGACATGTACAATTCCATATACTAAAATACAAAACTAAGATCAAATGACTTAGAACAACATATGAACAACCAAAGCATGACAACTATAATCTCATGAAATCTAATGTTCATACTCTAAGTCCAAGATACAAAATAAATACTAGTATGTGCATCCTATGCAATCCTCCCCAAAAGACCAAGTTATCTATATGCACATCACATATCCATCATAGCCTCTAAGCAAGCCTCTTGCCCGACGCCCAACCTGGTCAGTAATACCTGAAATGTTGCCCCAAACGTGTGATGAGATATACATATATATATCTCAGTAAACCAAGGATCCTGGAAGGTCACTCCATCCATTGGCTCACTCAATGTGCATGTAATGATACATATATGAACCATATAATATACAAAATCATACGATCAATAGGGCACAATCCAAGAACACCTCTTCTAGGATTTCGTTCAAGGACCCCATCAAACTTCTCCTGAGATATTTCCTGGCGTCTCTCCCATGGTTTAGAGACTCCATGGCAAATCCAACTGGAACTCCTAAGGAGACCTATCCAGCGGAAGTCCCACATTTGGAGCTCCCTAGTGCCGCTCCCAGAGATGACTCTACGGCAAAACTCGACCATAACTCCCTAAAAGAGCATAAACCGACGGAAGTCCAAACCAACACATCTACTGGCCAGAGATCACAATTGCAATATCACACAACATGCCACACGCATGTCAATCAACATGTCAATAATGCATGAACATACTATTACACATTATATAAGAGCACACATCCAACCATCACCCCCAACTTGGGCATTGTAAGAACCCACACCGTTAAATTAGGAATTTAATTAATTTAATTGACATAATTATGATATTAGGAAACAATTCCATAATTGACCCTAATAATTATGAGAGAGCTTAAATAATTATAATAAGTGATTAATAATGCTGAAAGTTGCTTTTCTGACGAAAAGTGCAGATACCAGTTCTGCCTCACGGTATAAATGCGTGCCGATGAAGTACCCCGAAAAATTATGAAAAGTGTGTATATATTACTAGAATAATATATAGGACTAGTATAACGAGTTTGAAATCAAAATAATGAGAATTGGTGTCAGAACTGATACCGGATACGTAAAAGCGCGTACCGGCAAAGTGCTGCGAAAAATAAAATAAAAATATGATAAATCCTAGAAAAATGGCTAGGTTGAGAATCCAAAGTTTGGGATTAAAATGATAAGCGTAACTATTAGTGCTAAGACAGTGTAGTTAGACTTAATGAGACTATAAATAACCTTTGGCACAAAGACCTAGGTTAATTCTAATTGTTTCCTACGTGAGCTTTTGGAGGCTTAGCTGCTTCCTCCCTTCTTCTTCACCATCTCATAGCTTTCTTCCTCCTTGAACTCTCAGAGTGATCATCTTTATGCATACTTCCTTCACCAAAGTAGCTTAGGTGTGTGAAACCAAGCCTTGTTAGGGTGTGAGGCCACTCATTACTGAGTTTAGGCTTCTGAGTGGAGGGGTTTTGTGGCTGTGTTTGGGAGTTTTCATTGGGGAAGCCATGTTCATGTCTTTGGTGGTGTCAAGAAGCCACCTTTTGGTGTAAAAGGCCAAGCTTGAAGTGCATTTTCGTAGCTTTGGAGTGGCTGAACCATGGTGCTGTATTGAGAGCTCAAAGTCAGTGTCTTTTTCTGAGTTGCTGAGCCTTGAGGTATACCATGATCACCTCCTTTGTATTTTCATGATTTTAGCTTGATTAAGCCACTAAATGAGGAAACTTGAACCATTTGAGTTAAAGGATGATAATCTATGCTAATAAGATGTTAATGAAGTTCTGTTTGTGGAGTTATTGGACTCCCAATCACATTTGGACCCTTAAAATCGAGTTTATGCAGAAACTACACGAGTTTCTGCATTCTGTCTAAAAAGTATTCGAATACTTTTCATGGAGTATTGGGATACTTGCCTGATATTCGAATACTTATCGAAAAGTATTGGGATACTTTTCTGGGAAGGGCAGTATTCGAATACTTTAGTAAAAGTATTGGGATACTTGCTAGTATTCGAATACCTTAGTAAAAGTATTGGGATACTTTTGGTATTCGAATACTTATCGTGGAGTATTGGGATACTTAGTGGTATTCGGATACTTTATTGAAAGTATTGAGATACTTAGTGGTATTCAGATACTTGAGTGAAAGTATTGGGATACTTAGTGATATTGGGATACTTTAGTGAAAGTATTGGGATACTTTTCTGGGAACAAAAGTATTCGAATACTTATCGAGGAGTATTCGAATACATTTGGCAGAATGAGACTAAAATCAATTTTAACAAGTTGGGAAGCCTTAAATGCAATATAGGACCCTAATGAAGCAGTGTAGGTTTGTCCTAAAGGTGTTCAAGTGATAAAAATGAAATAACCCATTATCAAGGCTTTGGGAAAAGTCGGTAATCATTAAACAAAAAAGGAAATGATGTCCTTATGCAATGAAACTCTAGACTATGAATATTAATGATATTTCTGGCATAAACAGACTGTGCTTTTGCTATTTGGTGAACCGTGGATTGCTAATTGGACTCTTAACTTTGGATTGATTGCTTAAGAGGTAAGCTTTCGTGTCCTCGGATTGATCTGTTGCTTGTTCCACCGACCTCCATGGGAGGGCAGTTTATATGCATGTATGCTTTTATGAAAATGATTTATGCATTGATATACGCCTGAGACATGTTGATATAGCTGTTGATGTAATGTATGAATGTCAAGTTAGTACTTGTACGATCAGGCAGCCACCCTGGTGTGCAAGGCACATGTAATGTATGAATGTGATGTTAGTACTTGTACGATCAGGCAGCCACCCTGGTGTGCAAGGCATGAGGCAGCCTCCCTCATGTTGGTAGGTAACAGACGTGTTTAAGCCCTATCCTGTTCCCTGGCCAGTCGAACTGTACTTACATACATCACATGATTAATGAGTTGTAGTATTTAACTCGTTGAGCAAGAGATTATACTGTCATGATATAAATGCCTTAACATGAACATGCATTGAAATTACTGTTTTTGAACTTATATTATACTTGTAAGTGAGCTTGGGGCTGAAGAGTCCTTGATGACCCCTTGTCTTACTGAGATTTCTTTTTAGAGATCTCACCCCACGTTTGGGGCACATTTTCAGGTTCAGGTACCTCGGGGGTTGAGACCTCGGGCGGCAGGAGGCCGGAGCTTAGTTGATTGTTTATTGCCTGTTTATGCTGATCTGATTGGATGCTGAATTATGCTTATTGTCATGATATTATTGTTTGAGCTGAGACTCTGTTGGGCTTATTGCCTTATTTGGTGAGCATGAGGATTGTCCATGCCACATTGATTATGCTCTGTTTATTTAGATTTGAGTTGTATAATTGAATCAGGATATTGTCTGGTCTACGTGTTGTAGTTCCGTGACTAGATACACACTTAATATATATGAGGTATTTCAGTTAGCTTTTATTGCAATGTACATACATGCAATATTTTGAAAAAGGATTAATTAATCAACTCGATTAATAATAATGAAGTCATAATTGAAAAGAAAAAGTTAGCTTCCGCATTTAATTAGCTGCGCTATTGCTATATGTATGTTTAATACGCTGGGTGCACACGGGGTGTTACAGGCATGGTGGAACACACAAGGGATTAACCCTAGAACCAAAAGTTTACCTCAATTCCAAAAGCAATGCTCTCCAACATTAGATCCAAGCTCAATCCACTTTTATTGAATCCGTGAGAGGTAACCTACAATGATCATACAACAATGATCATCAATAACTTGATCAACAAGTCACAATAATGAAACAACACACAATCACTCTCACATTCCAACCCAATTTCCATCAAATTATCTCCATATGGCCAATGGGCATCTTGTCACTAACCAAGGGATTTTCAATTGTTCTATCATATTTCATTTTCATTAAACATCCACATTAAATTCCCCAATAACCTACACATAATTTTCACCAACCATATTTAAGACCCCATTCACAATTCTATTCATAAATTTCACTAAGTTACAAAACTTTGTCACCTTAAATATTATTGATTCAACCGCATTCATTTATCATTCCAAGCTTTTATTTCCAAAGGAGTAACATCATTTAATGCTCCCAACCACCTCCAGCCTCTTATACAATATCATTCATTAACCCATTTTTCAATCTCCATAAAACTCAATAAAAGTGTAAAAACTTACCACAAACTAGCTCCAAGGTTCGCCAAGAATGATTTTCAAGTCTTGGATGATCCAAAACTGTCACTAACCACCACCTTTGGCCTCAAAACCACCACCACTAGGAGGGAGAGGATCTCTTCACTCAATGCTCCCCACAAGACTCTCTCAACATGAAACACACTCACAATGGTGTGGGGAACAACTTTGTAGTTGCAAGTTTCTCCTAAAAGTGTTTAAAAATGGAGATGGAGTTTCAAGCTCATATTTTGGTCTCCAATGGTGGGTTTCACGATTTGGGGCTGATGAGAGGAGAGAGAGAGCTTCAAAATCTTAATTTTAAACTAATATTAAAGGTCACTTTAGTGGGGTGGTCCCACTTATCACTTTACTCACTTAAATCTACTCATTTAACCCACCAATCATCACTAAATTTATAATTCATTAATTTTATCCCAACTCCACATATTTTTATTTCCTATAGCATAATTTTATTTCTCACGTTTATCGGTAAATTTACACCATAATATTTTATCCGGTAAAAATCACTATTCATCAAAATTTCTCAAAATATACCTACGATCTCCAAATTTTGTACTGAATCCATTTTCAATATTATTTTCCTTAAATTATGTCTCGTTTTCATATTTCATAGTCTAGGGTTTCATATTTGGAAAATTGCCCTTTTGCCCCTGATGGGTATTTTCACTCAAAACTCATGATTTTCTCTAAATAAGCCCTCCAATCCTCAATTAGGGATTTAATAATATATTTGAAATATATGAGGTGTTATACCAAGGCAATACCTAGTCTTTCATCAAGCAACCTAATTACTTCAATCTACAATATCACATAACCAAGGCACCAACACACAATTTTATAATACAAGTATCCAAATACATGAAAAACCATGCTTTATTCATGCCACAATTCAGCCCTAAACCACCACCACCACATTGATGAATTAAATTTCTTTTTATCATCCACATTGATTCCTTAACATATTATACAAAGGGACAACTAACCAATTTATGTCATTGACCTCCAAACACATGATATTTCCAACACTTCCTCTAAGTCCCATTTCGGCCAAAGCTCAACGTAACCCCATTAATTGTTTAGTCCCATTTTATTTATTATTCCTTCTCACAAACTATTACTCAAGCACACCTTAGGTCCAAGCTACACTCTATCATGCAAAACAACCAAGACTTCATCATTTTTCCATGCATAATTTTTGGTTCACACACCAAATGACCAAATTGAATGTTCAATCACATTTCCACCAATATTTTAGCTCTCTAACATCTATTCTAACATACATTAAGTCCAACTCACACACCATTATCACAACACTTCGGATTTTTCATCATTTTCCCAACCTATTTTTCGGTTCAAAAACTATATGATCACATAACCATGTTTTCATCTCATTTTCACCATTCACTTTACATTACAAACATATTTTCCAACATAAACAAAGTCTAATTTGCAATCAAAAATAGCCCCACCAAAACATCATTCTTCCAAGACAACTTCAAATTTTGATCTCCAAGAAACTCAATGAAAATCAATGAAACTTACCACCAATCAACTCCAAATTGTTCAAGGAGCAAGAATCAAGCCTCAAAGCAAGCAATGCCACTCTCAAAGTCCATGAACACCATCAAGGTCGCCACTTTCTTGGGGAAGGATATCTTCACAAAATGATTTTCAACCAAGTTTCTTAAGAGGAAAGATGATCACAAGACCAACAATTTTCATGACCAAAGTTAAGGCTAAAAGTGAGTAAAATTGGAAGTAGATTTTTCAAGGTCTCCAAAAATGGCCCTCGGTTTTGTGAGGCGGCATACCCACGAAGAAGACAAGCAAAAATAGCTTAAGTGGTGTCTTGATTTCACTTAAGTGGAGCTTTGACTTAAGTCAAGGTTTCACACATAGGAAATTATTATTTTACCCCTCACTTAAACTCCTAACTCATGTTTTAATCATCAAATTATCATTTTAACATTCACCAGTGTCATTAAGTAAACTCTCACCGGCTAATTTTCAAGTTTTCAGGTATTTTTGCACAGTTGCATTTTTACCATGATATTTCACTATTTGCATGTTTTCCCAAATATCACCAAAAATATCCAAATTTTATTCTTAATCCAATTTTTTTGATTTTAGTCCTAGAATAATATTTAATTTTTCATTTCATTGGTTACGATTATTATACCATTAGTATATAATGACTCACATGATTAGTAACTTAGAGTAGATAGATATAAGTAGATCAATGACTAAAATTGGTATAAAAGATTTTATTCTCATATCGATGTAAGTTGATCCTACCTATATATATACCTGACAAACTAAATCATAGTTTCATCAATTTTAAATCTTTTTTATTATATTTTTTTAGAGTAAAAAATACTTATATATTTAAATAGCATTACATTTTTATTTTCCTAATACTTTTTTATATACTCCTTGAAAATATTGACGACTTGAATAGAAATTTTGAATCACTAAATAGTTAAAATAAACTATTTAAATCTAAAAATATATTTAAAATTTCAAAAGGTGCTATATACAACTTTTTTTTCTTCTAAAGTTCTTTGAATGGACATGTTCAACTCTCCCGATTTAAGTTATTCTAAATGGGAGAATGATGCAAAATGAATAAGTTTATTTTAGAATTGTGTTATTTAAGAATTATTATGTGCATTTTTTACAAATTTTAAAATATTTTCTTATTCACGAGATCTTTTATTATTAAAAATAATTTTATCTTTAATAAATTATATATTCATAAGAAAATATTATCACGTCAATATTTTTATTTAATTCGATTCAATTAAAGTATCATATTTTAAGAAACTTGTATTAAACTAATATTTTATTTTTAATTAGAAATTATTTTAAAATTTACGATTAAGATTGTTTTTAATAGAATGTATGATTAAGATTTTATATTTAACTAGAATTCAGATGACCTTATCATTCAAATTTGATAGATCGACACCAATTTCAAATTTGTATGTCTTATGCTTTTTTCTCTAGTATAGTTAAAGTCGATTTGATAGTCCAATAGTTGATCCAAAATGGACCCACTTCATGAAGTATTTTCCTATTTGTTTTTCAACTGAGAGACCAAAGCAACCTAACTTTGCTGCTGTAATTTCCACAGCCATTATCTTCTTAGCTATGATTTGAAATTAAGGCTTTCCCAATTTTCACGGTATCATGTCTTAGTCCATCGAGTGAGACATAAAATAGGGAATTGCTCAATTTCGTCAATTTTTTTTTTTTCTCGTGTCATTATTATATTAACTTGTGAAGCATATCTTATAGAGAAATGTTTTTGTTACGTAACAGAACATAAAAACAAATTTCCTACTCTCACAAAAGGAAGAGATAGGAGAGAGAATAGGAAAAAGAGAAAAAATTTAAAGTGGGTCCCATATAAAATTTGTGTGTGTAGGAAAATGATTTTATGTTATGTAACATAATAAAAATAAAGCCCTATCTTATATTCCAAGTCTCCCCTGTTTTTTAAAGTCTCTTGTTCAGCGCCATTCCTTGTTTCTATTAACGTTCATATGCGAACAATTTATATAATTAGACTAAGATGTTGCATAGCGGTAAATTTCAATTTTTTTGGTTCTGTTTTTATCTGCATCCAAATTTTACGTAAGTATGTCTAGCAATTATAGTGGTTCGTTGCAACCAAATTCTACATAACGGTTATATTAAAAAATGGCGGCATCGTATATGAAAAAAGTCAATGACTGTCTGTCTTTATGATCTTTTGAGATTATATCAATTATTTGTTGAAATTTATCATTCTTAAATGATATCTCATGAGATGTGATTAGTCAAATAGATTTTTAAACCAGAAAGGGCAAAATACTATTAAATGAAATGATCAGGAAAGGGAAAAATAAATGGTTCTCAAATATATTGTAACAGTAGTTTGACAAAATAAAATAAAAAATTTGGCAAGAAGCAATCATATAGATGGTTTCTTGCAAAACAAAAGATATTTTTCGTAACGTGAGTTTCAAAGAAACTTCACAATTCCAAGTCTTCCCTGCCTTTTTTCCAAGTCTTATTGTTCAGAGCCATCCATTTTTTCTGGCGTTCAAAAGCCAACAACCTATATAATTAGACTCTGATCTTGCAAAATAGTAATCAAACATCACTCAGAAATCCCATTTGAATCAGTCATTGTTCTCTTGTTCCATGAACCATGGTCACTTTTACTTCACAATTTTCATTTCTTTGGCTTTTGTTTTTATTTACAACCACAATCCACATAAGCATGTCTAGCAATCACAGGGCTGTTCATTGCAACAAGAAGGATCGAGAGACACTATCAATCTTCAAACAAGGCATAACCAATAGTTCAGACCATCTTTCAACATGGTCAAACGAAGAAGATTGCTGTGCATGGAAAGGAGTCCAGTGCGACAACATTACAGGCAGGGTTACAAAGCTTGATCTTCAAAGATTCTCTTTGAAAGGTGAAATAAACTTATGTTTGCTAGAACTTGAATTTCTGAATTACTTGGATTTGAGCTACAATTACTTTGATGTGATAAGTATTCCACCTAGTCCTCACAATGTCACATTTGCCTCTAACCTTCTTTACCTTGACTTATCCTGGAATTACGGTTTTCTTCAAATGGATAATCTTCATTGGCTTTCTCCACTTTCTTCCTTGAAATATCTCAACCTCAGTTATATCGATCTTCACAAAGAAACCAACTGGCTTCAGTTGGTGGCAATGCTTCCTTCATTGTCAGAGTTACGCTTGAGGGATTGTAGCCTAAGCTACATCAGCCCATCACTCAAGTATGTGAATTTTACTTCACTTGTTACTCTTGATCTCTCTTTCAACAATTTCAACTCTGAATTACCATACTGGTTGTTTAATCTCAGCAGTGGCATCTCTCATCTTGAACTTCATTACCATACTGGAAATAATCTTCAAATGGATAATCTTCATTGGCTTTCTCAACATTCTTCCTTGAAATATCTCGACCTCAGCGGAATCGGTCTTCACAATGAAACCAACTGGCTTCAACAGGTGGCTATGCTTCCTTCATTGTCAGAGTTACACTTGAGTGGTTGTAGCCTAAACAACATCAGCCCATCTCTTAAGTATGTGAATTTTACTTCACTTGTAACTCTTGATCTTTCTAACAACAATTTCAACTCTGAATTACCATACTGGTTGTTTCATCTCAGCAGTACTGACATATCCTATCTCGACCTTTCGTATAACAGTATACATGGTGAAATACCTTCGAGTTTGTTAAACCTACAGAATCTGAATTACCTTGATCTATCAGGGAACAAACTCGAAGGATCAATTCCTAATTGGTTTGGCCAACAAGAACATCTGCAGTCCCTTGATCTATCCAACAACCTATTTTCTGGTTCCTTTCCCTCAGCACTTGAAAATTTGTCATCCTTAGTTTCCCTAAGTATTGGCTCTAATTCCTTCTCCGGTGCAATATGTGAACCATTTTTATCCAAACTCTCTAAATTAGAAGACTTGGACTTGAGCAATTCCACTTTTGCATTCCATTTGGATCCTGAATGGATTCCTCCATTTCAACTTAGTGGTCTTTCTTTGGGAAATACAAATCAAGGTCCCAACTTTCCATCGTGGATATATACACAGAATTCATTACAATGGCTAGATATATCAAGCTCTGGAATTTCATCCGTAGATGGAGACATGTTTAGGAGCTTCATAGCAGGACATTATTGGTCGTATCTCAGTATGTCCAATAGTTCAATCAGTGAAGACATATCGAACGTTACGTTGAATTGTTCGTTTATAAGGTTGGACCATAATAATTTCACTGGAGGGCTCCCACATATATTGCCAAAGGCCACTGATGTGGATTTATCTGACAACTCCTTCTCAGGACCAATTCCTCGTGGTTGGGAGAACTTGAATAACTTGGTGTACATTAACCTGTGGAGTAATAGATTATCCGGTGAAGTTATAGTGGACCTCTCAAACTTTATGAATTTAGAGGTTATGATCCTTGGAAAAAATGAATTTTCTGGAACTATACCGATTAAGATTCCACAGAAGTTACAAGTGATGATATTGAGATCTAACCATTTCGTGGGTAATATTCCACCCCAGCTATTCAATCTCTCTACTTTGTTTCACCTGGATCTTTCCCTAAATAAACTTTCAGGATCTATGCCTCGGTGTGTGTTTAATGTTACTCGTATGGCTACAGATTATTATCCCTCGTATGGCATGTTGGGTGGTTACGTAATCCTTTTGCATACAAAAGGTCAAGATTATGATGATTATGAAGTCAATCCAGATAGGCGAACTATTGACCTTTCAGCTAACAACTTGTCTGGAAAAATTCCCTTAGGATTATATGGGTTAACCGAAATCCAAACATTGAACTTATCTCACAATCATTTCACGGGAACAATACAAAAGGAGATTGGGGATATGAAAAATTTGGAATCTCTTGATCTCTCCAATAATAACCTTTATGGAGAGATTCCTCAGAGCATGGCTGGTTTGTCTTTTCTTGGTTATTTGAACCTATCATGCAACAATTTTAATGGACAAATCCCGATAGGGACTCAACTTCAAAGTTTTAATGCATCGAGTTATATTGGGAATCCAGAATTCTGTGGAGCTCCTCTTTCAAATTGTATCACACAAGAAGAAATTCCTAAAGATACAAACAAAGATGCAGAGAACGAAGATGGGGGCATAGAAAGAGAGTCACTGTGTCTTGGGATGGGAGTTGGATTTGCAGTGGGCTTTTGGGGGATTTGTGGTTCATTCCTTCTCATTAGGAAATGGAGACAAACATATTATCGGTTCCTTGATCACATGGGTGACCAACTTTATGTTACGTTGATGGTAAAGTTCAACAACTTTCGTAAAGCAGAGGTACCTGCGAGTTGAGGTCAGTAAAGTGTAAAACCCACTCTATAGTTTTCGATACTGATCCTCTTATAATTTATATTAATTGTTATTTTTTTTAATTTGGATTTTTTAATTTTAGTAGCGATTACATCCACTAAAATTAGTCAATAGCTGTTGCTAAGGTGTATGTGTGTGCGTCAACTTTTTAAAAAAAATGTAATACTTAATAAAGAAAATCCTGCCTTATATAACATAATCTTTTGATGTGATCTTCCCATAAGCAATACGTACATGAGTGATATTGAGCCTTACATAAAAAAGCTAGTAAGTGCATTTTATCTTTAATATTTAGTTATGCACGCAAAAACATAGTATTATTGAAAATCTTTTTTTATAATATGGTCTTTGGAGTTGAATAGAGGGTGAGCTTATGACACAAGGACTGCAACCATCTAACTAGCAGTAGCCTCTACAAATTCATCTGCTTAGCAACATTGTTAAACTAAAAATGACTAAAACCATACCCATAGCTTGGAATGTGTATTTACGAATTCACTTCACAAATTGCGTTTTGTTGTTTTATTTCTGATTTACCTTTTTATTAATTTTTTTTTCCTGTTTTGTTTTGTTTTTTTGTTTTTGTTTAAGGAGGACTCTTTGCAAGAAGACGACGACGACGACTCATCTCCCGCTACTTTGTTGGATTCGGATGCTTTATAATTTTCTATGGTTTAGCGATTTGGACTTGGGTCATGAATAAGTGTTGCGACTTGAGATTTTTTTAACTTATTTATATTCTGTTGTGACTGAGTGTATTATAATTAGTGATGTGATGAGAATATGATGACTTATTAAACTAGGGTTCATGTCTCCAGCTTTTTCTTCCCTTCTTTTTCTATTTGTAATTGTGTGTGATTGAATCAATCATACTATTTTACGTGTAAGCTCATTATAAATGGTTGTGGTCATATAAATCGTCCGACTTTATAGCAGAGGGAAGGAAGCAGAAACCAGAAAAAGTAGGAGCTTTGGTCTCAAACAGATAATTTTTTAGATAATTACTTGGGTGTTCTTTTCCTTTTGTCTTGAAGTTCCAACATGAGTAATGCTCCTACCCCGGTAATAAATTGATTAAAAACATGTTTAGCGTAAAAACTAAAAAATATTATCCAAATCTTAGGCGGAAACTTTATAAATGAAAAACAAAGTTTACACCGAGTTTGAATTTAAGGGTTATTTCATTTGTGAGGTTTACGTAAGTCAATTTTTAAATGTTCTTTGAATTTTATTTTATTTTATTTTTGTTTTAAAAAAAAACTGCTTGGAGCAACTATTTCTGCACCTTGATTAAAAATTAAATTAAAACAAAAGCTTGAGTGGAAAAGGGGGAATAAAGGACTGCTTATGTCAGAAAATTTGAATTATTATGTGTTGTATGTATTCCCTCGTAACATTCCGTTACCGGACCGGTGTGTTATCATCAATTAAATAGGATATTAAGCGCAGTTACAGTCACATTGATTAGTTAAAACTACGGATAAACTTTTTCACAAAAATATTGTTCATTTACTTTTTAAAACAAAACCGTAATTATAACCATGTAACATTCTCTAAACTGATACCACTACACTTAACCAATAACTTTAACCTTTTTATTATGATATGCTAGACATCTAGGACTTTCCAGAAAGATATTACAATTACCAACTTGGTTAAGTATATCCGGAGTTATTAAACTCGCAACGTAGCTGACAAAATCCAACTTTCGGTATTAGAGCATCAACTTCAATACTAAACTAACATTGATATACTCATCCAATGGCTATAATATTTTACATTTTTATAGCTCTATGTGTTAGCTTTACATAGGTTAAAACCTCACTGAATTTGGAGCTTTGTAGCTAGAGTTATGCTAATTTTACTAACCTATGTTCGTGCTAAAAACGGGCTGAGAGCGCTTAAGCGCGCTCTTCAAACATATTTTTCGCCCGGTAGAACACTTAAGCGCGATCCTACGCGCTTAAGCACGCACAGGCAGAGGGAATTGGTATTTTTAGGCCACCAAGAGCGCTTAAGCGCTCTCCAAGGCGCTTAAGCTCCCAACACATCACACCAACCAATTTTCGTGTGGCACTATTCACATAACCTAGATTCTTCAAATTTTCATGAAAATAAGAGTTGGATGGTGGAAACTTAGCCCAAGTCACCTTAGAATACTTGGGGAGTGATTCTTCAAGCTCCAAAGCACACAAAACACCCACAATCACTCAAATCTATCAAATTTTTGAAATGGAAAGGGTGGGATATCTCCCAATACAATGACCCCAAACAAGAACCAAGCTATGATTTTTGTAGAGGATGAAATTTGACACACTTTAGGCTTTGGAACAGATCAATTTGGTGGAGGAATGAGGGATCTATGGTTCTGGCTCAACATCAATGGCTTCTCCTCTCCCCCCTCACCTTTCCAGCGAAGAATATGAACAAATGAGAGGTGTTTTAGTGGTTTTAACACTTAACATAGATTAAGTTATTTTAACTGGGTATAAGCTTGTCTATCTATTCACCACCAACCTTAACCATTTGGTCTAAAATATTTTTCTAGGAATTTTTTTAACTTACTTTTATAATTTGGGTACTTTTGCCTACACGCATCTTAACCCTTAATTATCACTGACTGCACTTTTTACTTCAAAAGTGTCCTTAACTCATTAATTTTAACTTGCTTAATTCTACCCACTTATCCATGTTTAATTATTTAGTTATAGGTAATTAATTAAATTCTTAAGTTAGGAGTGTTATATCCCCCATATTGGTAAATATTTGTGGAAGATATTCTAATATATTTTGGGTTTACTCTACCTACTCTTCTCCAATACAGTAAAATCAGAATCCCATAAGAAAAAGAAAAGAATAAAGATCAGTTAAAATTTTAATCTAATGATATTAAAAATAAATAACTAGAGTAGATTAAAAAAAAGAGAAAAATAAGAAGTATAGTATCCTAATAGGGAATTCATGGAGTCCGTACCTCCTTTTGGTTTGATCTTTGGTTATCAAGACTAGGTCCCTTAGTGGAGCATAAGTTGCAAGAAATTTCGGAAGACATCCAAAGGTGGAAGGTTGCAGATGTAGTTTGATGGGCCTTCAATAAAGTAACCAAGTGCATTAATTAGGAACTAGTATATATATATATATATATATATATATATATATATATATATATATATATATATATATGTTTAGGGTGGAGTTTCTTTATGCATGAATTCAGAATTGGCTAGAGGGGAAAATTGGGAATCTCTAGGAGTTGAGGTCTCTTGGGATTTAATTTTAGCATTTTATCTTTTTATTAGTGTATGTAAAAGAGGCTATGGCTCCATTGTTAATGAAATCAACGATATATTTTTATGGGTTCCATCAATTTGGTATCAGAGCATGTCCGACCTAGGGGGTGTTTTTGATCCAGATCTGACTATATATATATATATATATATATATATATATATATATATATATATATATATAGCGGGACAGGATATTCTTACACCGGTGTAAGAGTTATAAGTCTTACACCCAATCTTGACCATTGATCCACTTGTATCCAATGGCTCATATTACTAAAAAATTAGACCCTTTAGATATAAGTGGGATCAACGATCAAGATTGAGAGTGTAACTTACACTGGTATAAAAATGATCTTAACCTATATATATATATATATATATATATATATATATATATATATATATATATATATCTGTGTGTGTGTGATTCCAGAATTTTATGGAGACAAAGATGGAATTAAAGCTTGGGATCGTTTGTCGGGATTGAACAAAAATTTCAAGCAAACCAAATTCAAGAAGCCGATATGTTGAATGAAGCTATGAAGGGGTTGAGAGGTAGTGCTCTCAGCTGGTACAAACTTTGGAGTGAGTTTAGTTTTCATGTAAGCTGGCGGAGCTTTGATAGAGCATTTATGTGGAGATATATACATGAGATATGTATAATAGGTGAAGTTGAAGTATCGAATAACCCAAAAAAAAGAAGGAAAAAGAAAAAGAAAACAAAAAAACAAAATCAAAGAAACAAAAAAAAGGAAGAAAAAAAGAACGAAAATGCAGATGCAGATTGTAACACCCGTATATATCCCGTAATGTTACCATATCATTGTATTAAGCTGCGCTTAAATAAAAATGCGAAATATATTTTTCTTTTCAATTATGATGTCATTATCATTACCAACTTGCTTATTAATCAATTAATAAAACATCGCCTATATGTAAATTGCAAAACACAGCTAACTGAAATACCTCATTACATTAAAAACATAAGTATGTCTCTAGTCACGGAACTACAACACGTAGGCCGGACAACTATCAGATTATACAACTCAACATAACAGTGCTAACAGCCAAGTGGCATGGACAAACCTCATGCTCACCCAAAAAGGCAACAAAGCCCAACATCAGTCTCAACATCAGCAACATACTAAAAGCAAGCTAAAAACATAAGCATCAACAGATATATCCAGCATCCAACATATCAGCAAAATAAACAGCAAACTCATCAACTAAGCTCCGGCCCCCTGCCGCTAGAGGCATCAGCCCCCATACTACCTGAACCTGAAATAAGCGTCCCCAAACGTGGGGAGAGATCTCTAAACAAGAAATCTCAGTAAGACTAGGGGTCCTCAATGATCTTCCACCCCAAGCTCACTTACATGTGCAATATAAGTTCCAAAACAGTTCAACAATATCATTTCCAAAATAGTGCAATGCAGAAGAATATCATGTCATGTGTGTCAATACTATAATCTATTGGCCAGAGAATGTATGAATACGTCTATTACCCACACATAATAGTACAAGGAACGTCGCTTGCACTTCACCCCAGTTTCACCATCTTGTATGTACCACATACTCAGGCTTACCGTATAGGTGGAACACCACATGCATATCATAAAGCCATTGCACATATCAGCTCAAAAGCATTTCATTATATCAAAGCATGTAACACAGCATGCATATAACCATTCCCCCATGGGGTATGATGGAACTACACAATGGCTAAACCGAGGACACGAAAGCTTACCTCTCAAGCTAACTATCCAAGCCAAGAGTCCAACCAATGCTCACAGCCCAAACACAGTAGAATCACAATATGATATCGACCAATAATATATCAATAAACATGCACTACAAGCATACATCACAAAGACAACGCCTTCTCTTATGTTTTACGTCTTTAGGCTCCTCACATAGCTACAAGCCCTTAATCCATTGATTCTGACTTAGTCCAATTAATACAGAAGTTCAACTTCCTCAAACTAGGGTCCACAAACCTCCAAACATCAGTTCTGGATGAACAGTAAGCTACTGTTCCTCGCAAACCCAGAATATCCGAATTTTTGTCGGGGACATATCCGGATATCAATATCCGGATATGCATATCCAGATATCTCACGACAAAATGCAGTTTTGCATTTCGCGAGATATCCTTCCCAAAGATGGCTCATTTCATGCATCCAGAAGTTTAAACATGCGATTTAAGACGTGTTTAACAACACCAACGTTAAGTTATCAACTTTAATCCATTACATGCATCAAGGTTCCATCTTTAACCACTAAACTTAAGATCAAAGGTTGGTGAAGCTTACCCAAGGTTCAAACAGCAACCATAGATGCTCTTGGAGCTCACAAGTCAGCTCCAAGGTACTGACTTCAAGGGTGCACGAAAATGCACTTCAAGGTGAGTTCTTTCTTCACAAAGATGACCACTTGAAGCCCTCACCACCAAGACAAAGCTCCAACCACCAAACCAGCACTCTCCCTTCCCCAAAACAGAAGCACAAACTCAGTATGTGGCTGACTCAACCCTCCCAAACCACTCTACCAAGTGTTTACAAAGAAAGAAGGAGAAGAATCAAAGGAAAAGAGAAGACTTTGGAGGTTTTTCATGCAAAAACACTAAGGGAGAAGATGACCAGCAAGAAGGCTCACTCTCAGCAGCCAACTCACGCATACAAGGCTGGAGGATCAGCCTAGGGTTGTGTGCAACCTTCTATTTATAGGCGGTTTAGAAATAAACACACATTATTAACTTTAATTGCTACGCTTAGCATTTTAATCCCAAAATCAGGATTCTGAACCTACTCAATTTTACAAGAATTATCATATTTTTCTTATATTTTTCGCAGCACCTTTCCGGTACGTGCTTTTCCATAGCCAGTATCAGTTCTGGCACCAGTTCTCATTATTTTAACTTGAAACTTGTTTTAAAAGTCCTACATATTATTCTAGGAATATTCATACACTTATTATAATTTTCCGGGATACTTCATCGGTACTCATTTATACCGAGTAGCAGAACCGGTATCTGCACTTTTCGTCAGAAAAGCAACTTTCAGCATTATTACTCACTTACCATAATTATTAGAGTCTCATAATAATTATTAGGGTCAATTATGGAATTATCTCATTAAACTCATAATTAACTGATTAATTTCCTTAATTAACGGTGCGGGTTCTTACACTCACCCCACCTTTTTAGGATTTTGTCCTCAAAATCAGAATATAACTGTCTCGAAAACCGGGATACTGCAGGAGAAGCTCGTCCTCTCGCTCCTAGGTACACTCCGTAGGAGTCCTTCTTGACCATTGCACTTTGACCATCGGAATGATCTTGCTCCTTAGCTGCTTCTCGCCACGATCGAGAATCTTGAGTGGTCCAACGGGGGTTTTCAAGTTCTCCCGAACCTCCACATCATCCGGTTGCACCACGTGCGAAGGATCCGCTATATACTTGCGAAGCTGAGACACGTGAATCACGTCGTGGATGTTGGCTAGGTTCGGAGGCAAGGCAAACCGGTAGGCAACAGGTCCTATTCTACCAAGAATCTGGTATGGCCCAATAAATCGCGGGCTCAGCTTCCTCACTTCGAGTGCCCGTCCAACACAGGTGACAGGTGAAAGTCTCACAAACACGTGCTCACCCTCACTAAACTCCAGTGGACGATGCTTGACATCGTAGTAACTCTTCTGGCGATTCTACGCCAGCTTCAGCTTTTCCCTGATCATCTGGATCTGCAGGGTGGTATCTTGGACAAAGTTCAAGCCAAACAACTCACGATCTCCAACCTTAGACCAGCAGGTAGGTGTACGACACCTCCTACCGTACAACACCTCGTAGGGTGCCATGCCCAGGCTAGCATGAAAACTGTTGTTGTACGAAAACTCAACCAACGGAAGGTACCTATCTCATGCCGAGCCCTGCTCCAACGTGCAAGCCCGCAACATGTCCTCTAAGGTCTGGATAGTCCGCTCAGCCTGTCCATCAGTCTGAGGGTGATAGGTTGTACTCAGTCTCAACTGAGTCCTAAAAGCTCCCTGCAGCGCCTCCCAGAACCGAGATGTGAACTTCGGGTCCCTATCACTGATGATACTCTTGGGCACCCCGTGAAGCCTCACGATCTCGCGAACATACAGTTTGGCCAACTACTCAGTAGTGAAGCTCACCTTCACTAGAAGAAAATGGGCAGACTTTGTCAGTCTGTCCACAATGACCCAAATAGAGTGTCAGCCAACCTGAGTCTTCGACAAACCCACAACGAAGTTCATGGAAATGCTCTCCCATTTCCATTCTGGAATCTCAAGAGGTTGAAGTTTACCAAACGGCTTCTGGTGTTCTATATTCACTTTTTGGCAAATCAAGCACTTGGACACATACACAACTATGTCCTTCTTCATTCCTGGCCACCAGAAATTACGCTTCAGGTCTTGATACATCTTTGTCGCACCAGGGTGAACAGTAAACTGGCCTTTATGGGCCTCTGCCATAACCTCTTCGGTCAAAGGACCTCGAGGAAAAACCATCCGCTTCTGAAACAACAGAAGTCCATCTTCATTCCAAGACACACCGTCTTGGTTCTTCACGTTGTCGAGGTACTCTCTCTGCACTTGCGCCTCTTGGATCTTCTCCATAAGCTCATTCCTGACCCTCACAGTCTCCATCTCGAGAAGTGCACCCCCAAACAAGGAAGTCACCTTCATATCTCGAAACTTCTCTATGAGGTCGAAGTCATCCATCATCAAGCTGGATAGACTCCCGGATTTCCGGCTTAGAGCATCAGCTACCATATTGGCCTTGTCAGGATGGTACTTCAACTCAAAGTCGTAGTCCTTCAGAAACTCCATCCATCTCCTCTGCCTCATGTTCAGCTCCTTCTGATCAAACAGATACCTCAAGCTCTTGTGGTCACTGAACACCGCAAACTTCATACCGAACAGGTAATGCCCCAAATCTTGAAAGCAAAAACAATCGCAGCCAACTCCAAATCATGAGTCGGGTAGTTCTCCTCACGAGGCATCAAATGCCTCGAAGCAAAAGCAACAGCTCTACCAGACTGCATCAACACACAGCCCAGCCCCTTTCCAGAAGCATCACAATAAAGCTCGAACTGCTCCTCAGGATCAGGAAGGATCAACACAGGTGAAGTAGTCAACCTTTCCTTCAACTCCTGAAAGCATTCCTCACACTCGTGAGTCCACACAAATGGAGTCTCCTTTCGGGTAAAGCGAGTCAAAGGGAGAACGATCGTGGAGAATCCCTTGATGAACCTCCGATAGTAACCTGCCAAACCTAAGAAGCTCCTCACTTTCGTAACTGTCTTGGGTCTCTCCCAATCCAGCACGGCCTCAATCTTGTTGGGATCCACTACAACTCCATCTGCTGAAATCACATGCCCCAAAAACTTGACTGACTTGAGCCAAAACTCACACTTAGAAGGCTTAGCATAAAGCTTTTTCTCCTTCAGCACTTGCAGAACAATCCTCAGATGCTCCGCATGCTCCTTCTCAGTCTTGGAGTAAATCAGAATGTCATCAATAAAGACAATCACAAACTGATCCAGATACAGCTGGAAAATCCTGTTCATGTAATCCATGAACACTGCCGGCGCATTTGTGAGTCCAAAAGGAATCTCCAAATACTCAAAGTGACCATATCTCGAACGAAACACGGTCTTAGGGACATCCTCCGGCTTCACCTGAATCTGATGGTATCCAGACCGGAGATCAATCTTCGAATACACGCAAGCACCCCTGAGCTGATCCAACAGATCATCAACCCGAGGAAGGGGATACTTGTTCTTGATCGTCATCTTGTTCAACTGCTTGTAGTCAGTGCACAATCGCATTATCCCGTCTTTCTTCTTCATAAAGATGACCGGTGCTCCCCAAGGAGAAACACTCGGTCGAATGAAATCTTTCGCTGAAAGATCCTCAATATGCTTCTTCAGCTCTGCCAACTCCAGTGGCAACATCTGATATGGAGCTAAAGAAATAGGCCCCACACCAGGAAACAAATCAATGGAGAACTTTATCTCCCTCTGTGGCGGAAACTCAAGAATCTCCTCCAGAAACACACCGAGGAATTCCCTCACCACAGGAATGCCAGTGATATCCTCCTATGTCCCACTCACCAAACCTCCCAACATGACATATCCAAATGCCCCTGCTCTCAAGGCCTTCCTAGCCTGCAGCAATGAAATGTACGACGAGGAACTAGCTGTGGAATCACACGGAGACATCACCACTCTCTTGGCACAACAATCAATCAAGGCACAATTACTGGACAACCAATCCATGCCCAGAATAATCTCCAAGTTGGCCATCGGCAATCTTATCAGATCTACCGAGAACTCACGGCCGTCCTACTGAAACGCTACATCGCGATGAACAGTGGTAGCATCACACTTTTCTCCGGTGGCGGTAGTCACCCGCAACGGTGGAGAAAGCACAGCACTGGGCAACTCAAGCCCCAAAGCAATCGGGGTCTCAACAAAAGAATGCATTGCCCCAGAATCAAACAAAACATCAACAGATGAATCACCAATAGACACAGTACCTCTGACAAGGTTCGGAGCGTGGTCCGACTACTGCCTATCCAAGGTGTACACACGCCCAACAGAAGGTGGCACTGCAGGTGCCAAAGTAGATGCTAGAGGAACCATCTGCAATGGAACTGCCTGAACAACTGCAGCTCTCGTCGTCGACGACGGACAGTCTCTAGAAAAGTGGCCCTCCTTGCCACACAGAAAGCAAACCAACTGCCCCGAAGCATAACGTCCCACATGCTCCTTTCCATACCCCGAACATCTAGGAGTGGAAGGAGGCCTAGCAACACTGCTCTGCTGCGATGAAGTCCTCTTGAACTGGCCAGGTGCCTGCCTAGCCGCAAACTGCTTTCCCTTGCCTTTCGGGCCAAACTTCCTATCTCTCCAGGAAGTGGAAGTGGGAGTGGAACTACCAGTCCCCTTCGCCTCAGCAACCTTGGCCCTCTTGGCCTTGCTCGATATACAGACATCCTCGATGTCCCGACACTGCTGCACAAGTGTCCCGAAGTCTCTCGAAGCTGCACCAGCAATGCGATCAATAATATCCTCACTAAGTCCTCTACAGAACTTAGCAGCCAAGAACGTCGGAGTAGGCGAAACCATCCGAAAATGTGCAAATTTCACTAGCTCATTAAACTTGGCCAGATACTCGTCAACAGACAACGAGCCCTGCACCAATCTATCAAACTCCCCCTGCTTCCTCTCCTGCGCATCGTAGGGAAAGTATCTGCCCAGAAAGCAGTCCTCAAAGAACGGCCACGTCATAACATGACCCTGCATCTCGAAAGCGTGAGAGGTGTTCGTCCACCACTCATGGGCATCGCCCTCTAGCATGTAAGAAGCAAACACCAGCTTCTGCGGATCAGTACACTGCATGACCCGAAAGATCTTTTTTAGCGCTTGTAGCCATCTCGCTGCAGCAATAGGGTCATAAGACCCATCAAAAGCAGGTGGCTTATGCTTTCTGAAAGCAATCAGTCGGCGATCAATCATGTCACGATCCTCAGCAGGCTCCACAAAGGTCTCTATCGTCCCAACGACATGAGTAGCACTACCAATATGACTCAGGCTCTCATCCTGAACACTAGGTGGAGGCGGCGGCGGCGATGGCGGTGGAGGTGGTGGCGGAGGGAACTGACCAACAGCAAGACCAACCCTCATCTCCTCCAACATGACTCTCATCATCGTCATGTTCGCCATCCGGTTCGCCTCGATGACTTCCTCAGTGGTCCTCTGGTTCGCCTCGCGAACCTCTTTTGCGGCTATACGGTTCGCCTCATGAACAACGTCCATCATTGTCGCGTTGGCCAATCTAGTGGCCTCCTGATCGTCTAATCTAGCCGCCTGCATCTCAGCCAATGCAGCCAGGATAGGATCGGGCTGATCCTCAGAAGTCTCGCGGGTTCTCCCGGGTCTTACCATGACTCTGCATAAGTTACACAAATTATGAGTTGATCAGGCCCATGCAATGTGATCACATATGCATTATCATAATAACAATCGACAGAGTAAACACATAAGACAGACACAACCAAGCATCCTAACTATTGCAATACATACATGCTTTTCTCTCGAACCATTTCTCTGATACCATAAATGTAACACCCCGGATATATATGGGGTGTTACACAGATCTAAACACAATAAAAGAAGAAGCAGATCGAAGCTCAGAGCAAAATGGAAGCATAGTAGAAGAAATCAACGAAGAAGAACAACAACAAACAAAAGAAAATAATAAAGGAAAAAAAGAAGGAGAAGCTGAGGAAGATCGAAGACTGCCGAAGAAGAATAGGGAGTTTGACGAAGGAGTGGAAGAAGCTGGAGAAGATAGAGAAAACAAAATCGAAGAAGAATCAGAATCAGAGAAAGGTGAAGAAAAAGAAGCGGAAGAAGAAGACATCACCAAAGTTGAAAACGAAGAAGTTGCAGATGGGGATGGAAATGATGCAGACGAAGAAACAAAAAAAAAGAATAAAGAAGGAGACAAAGGAGAACAAGAGCTAAAGGTAGGAAGAAGAGCGACCGTAGTTGTTAAGTTGCATTTCCAGAATTTGTCTAATCTGGGTATGGCATTTTGGGTCGAAGAAAGGAAGAAGATTAGGTGTTGGGTCAGGTTATCAAGTGGGCGGAGCAGAATCGGGTTAACCCAAGGAGAAGGTAGTTACTATACGAGGCTGATGAACCCTTAGTTCATCATGGTTTTTAGCAGGAATTAGGATCAAATTGTGTGATTAAATGATGAAAAACTAGGTTAATGTCCTAAGATGTCCTCAATTACAAGTTCAAGAGCTTTATTGGAAATTTGTATGATTCTTGTAGGAAAAGCAAGCTTGAAAGACAACTGGAGAAGGAAGAAGATTCTGGAGCTCAAGAGGAGAAAAATTGCCTAAGTGTTGAGCGCTAAAACGTCCACACTGAGCGTTTTAGCGCCCTGCTACAGAAAGAGGAGGCCAAAACTTGCTGGTGATGAGCGCTAAAACGTCCACACAGAGCGTTTTAGCGCGCTGCTACACTAAGAAGATGGAAAATTGCTGGTCTTGGGCGCTAAAACGGCCTGCAATACGCGTTTTAGCGCCCTAAAGTGGAAAAAGATTCTGGTCTTCACCGCTAAAACGTCCAAATCAAACGTTTTAGCGTTGGAGCAAGTTAAAGTTAGTTGAGCATTCACCAAGTTTGGACGCTAAAACGGTCATTCCTTAACGTTTTAGCGTTGGAATCAGTTAAAAGCAGTTGAACATACGTAAAGCATGGACGCTAAAACAGTCACTTATGGATGTTTTAGGGCCCACATCAGTTTTCTGTTTTTAATTGTAACACTATATAAGGCAAAGCCTTGACACTTAGAAAATATCTGGATCTGAGGGATCTGAACTCTCTCTCTCTCTTAAACTTAGTCTGACTTCTCTCTAAATTCTCTTAGTTTTTGTATTAGGATTTCCTTGTAATAGTTTGGAGATTGAAGACTTTCAACATGGAAATGAAGTTTGTTTCTTCTTCTCTTATTTCTTCCTTAGTCATGTCTGAGTAGAGTCTTTGTAGTCTGAATGCAATAGAACTCCATGATAATACTATGTTGATTTGATTAATATGATGAAGTATTTTTCATGTGTTGATTTGAGATTTTCTGATTTAATTATTTTTATCAAGGAAGTAATATAGAACAAGGATGTTTATATGACTTCTGTATTTGATAATCTCAACATCAGAATTCTAGTACTCAAGGGATTGATGCTAGAATTCTGATGTAATCTTAAAACTTTAGTAATTCATGCATGTATTAAGAAAGAGATCACCAAGGGATTGGGGTTTCTGATTAATGTATCCATCAGGGTAGTAAGGGATTACATCCTGATGATAAGTAAAAGGTTGATTAAAATCACATGGAAAGGAATTCATCATATGATCAGTTTTTTTTACATAGGTTATTGTGGAGGAAAGTTGTTTTCTGACTACTTGTTGTTTTATTAATTCCTAATCCACATTTACTTTGTGTCAAATTACTTACAATCAATTTTCTGGTGACAATTTATTCATGATTTTTACAAACTTTTATTTGATTCAAATTAGTTTTCTATGGTATATTGGTGTTTGAACACAATTCCTCGTGGGAACGATCTTACTCATCATTTTATGACTTGTACGACTAGTGCACTTGCTAAACGTCCAACAAGTTTTTGGTGCCGTTGCCGGGGAATTTGTTTTTCAACACTAACTGATACTATAGAATTATGAGATTGAATCCTTTTATTTTCAGTATTTTAGTTTATGTTAAGTTTCTGGTCAATTTTGATTTTGGTATATGCGAGGTACACTTGATCCGAATTTGTTGTTGTATGATCCAGAATTAGAAAGGACATTGAGGAAGCACAAAAGGGCAGCCAGGCAAAGGAGACAGTTGCAAGAAATTGGTGAATCAAGTACGGTTAATCAGGAAGATATAATGGCAGAGAATCACAGACCACCACCACCACAGAGGACACTGGGAGAGTACATGACTCCTACAGTGATTCCTCCAATTGGGAGTGTTGTGCGCCCAACAGTGGAGCCCAACAACTTTGAATTGAAGCCTGCTTTGATTCATTTGGTGCAGAAGGATCAGTTTGCTGGAACCAGTGCAGAAGACCCTTACTTGCACACAGAGAACTTCCTATTGTTGAGTGATACTGTGAAGATAAATGGTGTCACAAGAGATGCAATTCTGTTGAGACCATTCACTCATTCACTGACGGATGATGCAAGGAGATGGCTGCAATCATTGCCACAAGGAAGTATAACAACTTGGGATGATTTGCAAACCAAGTTCTTGCAAAGGTTTTTCTCAGCATCCAAGAGGGCCAAGTTGAAGGATGAGATTACAAGCTTTAAGCAGAAAGAGTCAGAATCCATTTATGAGGCTTGGGAGAGGTTCAAGACTTTGTTGAGGAAATGTCCACAACATGGAATTGAGGCATGGCAACAAGCAGCAATCTTCCTGCAAGGAATGACCACTAACACTAGAACCTTGGTGCATGCCACTGCTGGTGGATCATTGACTACCAAGACCCCTCAAGAAGCTTTGGATATCTTTGAGTCATTAGCATCTCAAGAATTTGATAATGCCCCAGTGGCTGACAGAAGGACAGGAGTCATCAGGTTGGATGGGTATGATGCTCTGTTGGCAAGGAATGATCAACTGATGCAGACACAGAGACAACAGCAGCAACAATTAGATACCCTTATCAAGCAACTCTCTTCACAAAAGGTAGCCTCTGTGGAAACCAAATGTGTATGTGCTATCTGTGGCAAGGGCCATGTGACAGAGGAGTGTGATTATGGGGGATCATCAGAACAAGCAGAGGTGAATGGAGTGTGGTATGATCAGAATAATCAAAGGAACTACAACAATCAGGGAAAGAATGTTTATATGCCACCATAGAAAAACAAGAATCAACACCCAGGATTCAGCTATAGTTCCAACCATCAATTGAATCCACCATTACATCCTCCACCACCACATATGAAGGAGCAGTCAAGTGATCCTGCTGCATGGGAGAAAACGTTTGCTCAGTTATCTAAGACAACTCAGGATTATGTTCAAGGTTCTAATTCATTCAGGGAAGAGACAACTGCATTCATGCAGGAGACCATAACTTCTTTCAGAAATCAGGAAGCATCAATCAGAAATTTGGAGACCCAGATTGGTCAATTATCAAGACAGATATCAGAGAGATCACAAGGGAAATTTCCAAGTGATACACTAGTGAATCCTAAGGAGCACTGTAAAGCAATTATGACAAGAAGTGGGTTGGTACTTCAACCAGTGAAAAAGAATGTGGAAAATAAAAAGAATGAAGAAGAGGTTGTGGTTGAAGATGTAGTCTCTGATGATGAAGTAGAGAAGATGAAAAATGAGAAAAGTGAGAAGGAAGTATTTGTTAGAGATGTTATAGTTGGAATTGATAAAGAAGAGGAAGGGAAGAATAATAAGAATGAAGGAGAGGTAGAAGTTGGTAAAAATGCTTCCCCACAAAAGATGATGAAGTGGGAAAAGAAGAAGATGGCTGACAAGAAAGAACAGCCAGTTATTTTATCTCCCTATGCTAAAGTTCCCTACCCTCAGAGGTTGAAGCAAGAGATTCAGAAACAGCACTATGCAAGATTCAGCAGAGTGTAGTGCCCTAATCCAGAAGAAGCTTCCAACAAAAATGAAAGATCCTGGAAGCTTCAGTATCTCTATTGCTATAGGAGATGTGGAGGTGGGAAAGGCATTGTGTGATTTGGGAGCCAGTATAAACTTGATGCCGTTGACAGTATGTAGAGCTTTGGGAATCAACACTTTGAAGGAGACCAATCTTATTCTGCATCTTGCAGATAGATCTATCAAGAGGCCTGAAGGTGTGGTTGAAGATGTCTTGGTCAAGGTAGACAAGTTTATTTTTCCAGTGGATTTTGTGATTCTTGACATGGAGGAAGAGGATACAGAAAGTCCTCTATTGTTAGGAAGACCCTTTTTAGCAACTGCAAGATCTTTGATAGATGTTGAACAAGGAAAATTGAAGAAGTGAATAAAAAAGAAGAATTCCCAGTTGAGGAACAAAGATCAGAAGAAGAGACAGGTACAGAGGATTACCAAGAAGAGCCAGAAGTGGAAGAGCTTGAGAAGAAAATTGATGACATTCCAAAAGGAGCACCTAAGGTAGAACTTAAAGAATTACCTTCATATTTGAGGTATGTGTTCCTTGGGGATAATCAAACATATCCAGCAATCATTAATGCAATGTTGTCTGATGAGGAAGAAGGGAAGTTGATTAAGGTACTCAAGAAGAATAAAATGGCTATTGGATGACAGTTTTCAGATCTTAAGGGTATTAATCCTTCCTTTTTCACCCACAAAGTATTGATGGAAGAAGAGTCAAACCAGTAAGGCAACCACAGAGGAGACTCAACCCCACTATGAAGGAAGTAGTGAGGAAGGAGGTGGTGAAGTTGCTTGATGCTGAGATGATTTACCCCATTTCAGACAGTGCTTGGGTGAGTCCTGTGCAAACCGTGCCCAAGAAATGGGGGATGACTGTGGTGAAAAATGAGAACAATGAGTTGATTCCCACAAGGACAATCACTGGCTGGAGAATGTGCATTGATTACCGGAGGCTGAATAAGGCAACCAGGAAGGATCATTTTCCACTTCCTTTCTTGGATCAGATGCTAGAGAGGTTGGCAGGACATGCTTTCTATTGCTTCTTGGATGGTTATTCAGGGTACAATCAGATAGCTGTGGCACCAGAGGATCAGGAGAAGCTGCTTGCATGTCCATATGGAATATTCGCATACCGGAGGATGCCTTTCGGCTTATGCAATGCTCCTGCCACCTTTCAAAGGTGCATGCTTTCCATTTTTTCTGATATGATAGAAGAATGCATAGAAATTTTTATGGATGATTTTTCTGTATTTGGGTCTGATTTTGACATATGTCTAGGGAATTTAGATTCTGTTTTGAAAAGATGTCAAGACTGTAACTTGGTTTTGAACTGGGAGAAGTGTCACTTTATGGTGACAGAAGGTATAGTTCTTGGACACAAGGTGTCTAGGAATGGAATTGAAGTGGATAGGGCAAAAATTTCTGTGATAGAGAAACTTCCTCCACCTGTAAATGTTAAGGGTGTGAGGAGTTTTCTTGGTCATGCAGGATTTTATAGGCGGTTCATAAAAGATTTTTCAAAAATTGCCTAGCCCTTATGCAAGTTATTGGCACCTCAAGGCACCTGATTTTTCATTACCATTTGAATTCTTGTTTGATGATGAATGTAAATTGTTGCATGTCATGCATTCTTAAATGATGCACAAAATAATTATGCTATTTAATTGTGTATGCATTTGAAAATTAAGTTGACAAAAGTTATTGTTTACATTGACCATGCAGCTTTAAAGTATTTGTTAAGCAAGCAGTGCACCTATCATGATGGCTTCGATGAGAGTTTCCTGATGAACATGTTTTGGCAATATGTGCTGTGAACAGAGGTGGTTGGGGATAGAGTCTTATGCTCTCAGTACCCCACCATGGTTTGCCTGTCGTTTGCAGACTATAAAGCTGCTGGATTGATGCCTAAGGATTTAACATGGCAACAGAGGAAGAAATTTCTGCATGATGTTAAGAGGTATATTTCAATGTCAACCGTATTATTTTCTATGAGATATTTCAGATAGTGTGATCCGACGGTGTATTCCAGAGGAAGATCAGAAGGATGTGTTGTGGCATTGTCATGGTTCTGCGTATGGTGGACATTTTGCTGGTGAGAGAACTGCAGCAAAAGTATTGATGAGTATTAGCTTCTGCTGGCCCACTATTTATACAAGGATCTCAAAGAAGTTTGTGGAGGCATGTGATAACTGTTCAAGAAGAACTGGGAATCTTCTAGGCGACATGAAATGTCGTTGAACAATATCCAGGAAGTGGAAATCTTTGATGTTTG